>NC_047023.1:37962815-38271796 GCF_902652985.1 Pecten maximus
CTGACCCCCGAGGGGCCAAAGTGGCGGGGCCCATAGGGGAAATAGAGGTAATTCCTTTAAATCGCTACTAGTCATAAAGTTATGAAAGGATTTGAACCCAATTTGGTCCGAAACATCATTGGGGGAAGGGGAACAGATTTTGCATAAATGGTGACTGACCCCCAAGGGGCCAAAGGGGGGAGCCTAATGGGAAAATAGAGGTAATTCCTTTAAATCACTACTAGTTATTAAGTTATGAATGGATTTGAACCCAATTTAGTAAGAAATATCCTTTGGGGAAGGGGAACAGATTTTGCATAGACTCTGACCCCCAAGGGGCCAAAGGGCGGGGCCTAATGGGGAAATAGATGTAATTCCTTCAAATCGCTACTAGTCATAATGTTATGAATGGATTTGAACCCAATTTGGTCAGAAACATTCTTGTGGGAAGGGGAACAGATTTTGCATAAATGATGACTCTGACCCCCGAGGGGCCAAAGGAGCGGGGCCTAATGGGGAAAAAGAGGTAATTCCTTTAAATCGCAGTTGGGATCCCCACAGTATAACCATATATAGCGTTGTTTGAGGTTAACAAACAAAAGGAATTGAACATGAACATTATTTTGACGTTTGGTCAAATCCAACCAGGTGAGCGATACAGGCCCCATGGGCCTCCTGTTTAAACTTGCAGGATCGGTTTGGATTCTTCTTAATAGTCATTTTACCTGGGGTATGCCGGTACTGGAATCAGGGTGTCTGTCTGTTTGAGGAATTTGTAAAACTGTTGATACTCTCAGCCGATTCTCATGAAACTTGGTACATTTAATCAGTACCAGAAATACCAGTCTACTTTTATTTCTTTATGATCTATTTTGATATTTTTCTTGGAATAACACTGCTTACCTTTCAACCAGAAATAACTCTCGCGTCATCATATGATCAGTACTTAAAATCATGATTATTTTCTGTGTAATTTATCGCCACATTCCTTTAAAGTTCACACTTAACTTACGATTATAATGTAATACATTTTTGCGTACATTTTGTACTTTCTACATCTAGGTTCAAGCAACAGTAAAATCAAAGAATTCAGCCATGACAGGTTGCCTCTTCATGGGCGAGGCAAAAGCTACAGTCGCCACGATGCTGAGAGGCTGCTGCGTAAGTTAGTGATAGAAGGGATTCTGATGGAGGACCTACAGATAACAGCCATGGATCACACAGCCTGCTACATCAAGATAGGACGGGCTGCCAATGACGTCATGATGGGAAACAAGAAGGTATTTTGAAAAGAATTTTGCTAATTATCAGTCTGTGTCATCATAAGTGGATTTGTTAAAGTGTAAAAGAAGAAAAAACTAAAGCAGTAGTGGCTTCTGCTTTGAGGAACAGGTCACAGAGTTTTTATACAAGCTAGGCTAGAGTAATGATTTCATCAAAATCTCTTTAATAATATAGGTGCTATTGTTCAGACATGGAAATATCAATGAATATTTACTGTGAACATTATGCTTACCGATTGTATTTTTTTTTTTTTTTTTACAAACTTGTGACCCTCACTTTCAGATTCAGGTAATTGTATTCAAGGCCAGACCTGAAAAATGTGAAATCTGTCCTGTGGGATAGGACAAATTACAAATTTATTGGCTGCTGTTGAATTATTTTAAGGACTCCTAACAGCTAATAAATGTCTCAACACTCCATCTAACCCCTAACCATTACCCCTACTATCTGACTTCAGTCAATAAATGTGTCTCTTGTATACATATATATATCCATACATTGGTCTGATTCAAACAACATGCAAAATAAAAATGTTAAATATGAATGTAGTTGATCACTACTGACAAGTAATACTCTGTTTGTAGATAGAGTTACAGGTCCAGGGTAACCGGTCAAGGAGTGAAGCCACAAAGATCGGTCGGGATACAGTGTCCAAGCGTGACCAACTTGTTGAGGAGTGTTACACAAAACTACTGGAACTCGCAAAGGAAATTGGTACATCACAATTAAGTGAAGAAGAAATCATTATTAGGCAAACTAAATCATTAAATAATGAAATTAATTTAATTTCTAGAGAGGTGATGTACATGGTAATCAAGTACATTCAGGTATTTCCTCCATCGATACTAACGGAACATCACATGTCAGCATTCAAATAACTGTCAACTAGGCCTCTTCTTTTATATATGTATCCTTAAACCTTGAACTGTTATAAGTCTGTGCTTCAGCTGTAAACATGCATATTATGGTGAACTAATATTGCACAATACAAAACAGTGTACAGAAACATTGCTAAGTACATGTACATTCATAATTTCGTACAATGTTTTCATTATAAAAATTGCTAAAATAAGTATATAAGTAAAAAACAGTATACAATTACAGTATATTAAAGATTTCTAAGACTAAAGTTCAATTAATGTTTTAATGAATTAACGAGTAACAAGTATCCGGTATTAAATTAAGAGACTCCAATAAATAACAAAATACTAAATGTACTGATTATCTTGACATTTTTAGCCCAAGAGCATGGCTTCAAAAATGTGGACCGATTATTCCCCTTGGCTATGCTGCGCCAGTTGGCAGAAGAAACTCCTCTTACTGTTGATGAAATGACAAGTAAAATAGACAATTTGACGGCATATAAGGTGACCACGTACGGGGCTCATCGCTTCTTGGATATCACCACTACCTACTGTGTCCTAATGTCCTGTAAGTATGGGAAAGACTACACAATTTATAAGTTCAAGTTTTCTAAAACCAGGGTCGGAAGGAGATACTCATATTTTGATATTATTTCCTGAATGGAATGTGCTTTACAGAACAACTCTTGTCATATCTTATACCTATTGATTAAACAGAAAACAGAAAAAGTAATATCTGAAACTAGTACCTTTAAAATTGTTTTAAAAAGTTCTCTAACATAAAGATTAATGGCTCTTGGTGTAATTGTGTAAAATCTTTAATATGAATATAATGGGAATTGGAATATTAAACCTTTCAAGGTGAACTGTATAATAATTTCATGCATTTATGGCCCTGGTTGTAGGGTGATTAAAAAAAATGGAGGTTTATTTACATGAGGATATATTTCCAAGGGCTTTGACAAAGGAAATTTGGCACTGTAGGGAAAATAAACCTTCATATTACCCTTCAACCAAGTTCCATAAATTATTTAAATATGTTTTTTAGAAACTCTCAAAAACAGTTGACAGGTACATTTATTGATGTTTTTGGGTTCTGAGCATTCTTGTTTTGAAGATTTTTATCTATTTCTGCTTCTTCGACTGCACAAAAACTTCATTTCTGTTCATCTGCCATTTGTATACAACTGGAAGGGAGACAACTTTGCTCAGAATATGACAGTCACTATAGGGTCACCTGGCCTAGTGATATATGAAGTTTTTTATTTCCCTCATTGGAGTGATATACAATATTTATACCTCTCCTGTGCTGTGTTTAAATTTATCAAGAACACTGTTACAAAAATGAGGTATAATGATATACAGTCTACCTTGTTAATGGCCACACAGCTGTGAGGTATAATGATATACAGTCTACCTTGTTACTGGCCACACAGCTGTGAGGTATAATGATATACAGTCTACCTTGTTACTGGCCACACAGCTGTGAGGTATAACGATATACAATCTACCTTGTTACTGGCCACACAGCTGTGAGGTATAACGATATACAATCTACGTTGTTAATGGCCACACAGCTGTGAGGTATAACGATATACAATCTACCTTGTTAATGGCCACACGGCTGTGAGGTATAACGATATACAATCTACCTTGTTAATGGCCACACAGCTGTGAGGTATAACGATATACAATCTACCTTGTTAATGGCCACACAGCTGTGAGGTATACCGATATACAATCTACCTTGTTAATGGCCACACAGCTGTGAGGTATAACGATATACAATCTACCTTGTTAATGGCCACACAGCTGTGAGGTATAATGATATACAATCTACCTTGTTAATGGCCACACAGCTGTGAGGTATAACGATATACAATCTACCTTGTTAATGGCCACACGGCTGTGAGGTATAACGATATACAATCTACCTTGTTAATGGCCACACGGCTGTGAGGTATAACGATATACAATCTACCTTGTTAATGGCCACACGGCTGTGAGGTATAACGATATACAATCTACCTTGTTAATGGCCACACGGCTGTGAAGTATAACGATATACAATCTACTTTGTTAATGGCCACACAGCTGTGAGGTATAACGATATACAATCTACCTTGTTAATGGCCACACAGCTGCAGCTGAGAGTGAGACAGCCCAATCTGGAGCCAACAACACTTCCACTGGACCTGACCCAGACTGGGAGTCGCCGTATTTTGGGGAGGAAGAAACCAGTTCTGTTGGATTCAAGAAGAGAGGGAGAGGCAGAGGAAGGGGAGGCTTCAAGAAGGTTTGTCGTCTGTTGCACCTCCCCATCCAGATTTTAATATATCTTTCAACCTAGTTAGAAATACCTCAGTTAACTTCTAGGTATCAACACGTAAGGCCCTTAGCATTACTGACATGTCCTAGAAGGACAAAAGAGCTATATAATAACAGTTTAATTATTTTTTGGCACTGTATCTAAAATTCAATTTGTATTAAAATATACTAATGTCTTGTGTGCCTTTTGTACAATCTTAAATTTTATGCAACAATTTTATATCACCTACTTCAAAAAGGTAACAACACCTTTGTAAACAGTGGCAGAGATATTGAGGCAGTTACAAATGTTTTTAGCCCAACATCATAAAAAATGGTTTGCTGTTCTAATCTGCCTCTATTCGTTGTCTGTCTGTATACAATCCTCGTTATCCCTATTTCTTGAATAGTGCAAAAGATACATGTACGATCCCCTCTATCACAAGTTGTGTATGTTTAATTTTGAGACTAATCTAAGTAAACAAGTTGGCTGAATGACTGACTTCTTTGATTTGACAGCTGAAAGTGTATTGCTATTTCTCATCAAGTTTTATATTGATATTTCTCAGATGTCAAATGTAGGTCCCCTCTGTACCTAGTTTTGCAATGTAGGGACCTCTGAGAAAGTACTCTGGATCTTTCCCAAATTTCTTGCGTTCGTTGGTATTTGGTTCATTCCTAATTCATGTTCAGTTTTGGTTGACATGTGATCGAAGGAACAAAAGTCAACTCATATTTTGTCCAAAGAACAGGAAAGACAAGAATAGTGGAGAAAAAGACCAAAGCTTACGTGGAACCAATAAAGATGGTGACATCATTAAACTATTCATTTAAAAGTTCTTAGCAGTATCAACAAGATTGTGTTTATCTTTAATAGGCAAAACCAGTCCTGTGTAATAGTTATTACTTCTCGATTAACCCTACTGAGAAAATTATTGGAAAATTTATATCTTACAAAACACAATTGATAAACCATAAGTATCTGATTTATGTTGCTTTTGAGGATTATAACTTCATACTTTACTTTACCAACAGAAATTTGGAGGCAAAAAGAAAAGAGGATCAGGAAAGGCAACTGGGAACAAGAGTTACGGGTAAGCTTTGATCATTTCATCCTAGTCATGTTTCTTTAATGGAATCAGAACAGTTTGTAAGCGTTATTCCCCCCTGTGCATGCTCAATAACTCCTCAGAGAAGAATAATTTCATATTTCTGATCCTGGGTGGTCCTTCTCTCATATGAAGTGACCCTTTACCCCTTTCTGCTAACCCTAGACTCCTATAAGATTCGCTCTGGTGACCCTTAATTTGGTACCCTTACCTCTTTCTGTAGTTGTGGGCTCCTCTACATGTATAATTGATATTCCTGAACTGTTCTAAGCTTGGAGTGCTATGATGATGACCTTTCTATAAATCTCTGAACCCTTTTTAGGGACCTAACGCTCTCGGCTTATTTTTGGGGATCATATTCTGATAATCATTCTATAAGGTCCCCTGAACCTATCAAGGGACCGTGAACTTATGGTATCTGACCCCTTTCTAGGAACCTTACACTGGTGGTTTTTCTAGCCAACCCTTTCTAAGGATCACCTTTCTACACATGTCATACACTGGTGCCCGTTGAACCCGCGACCATACACACCTGCTGACCGTTCCATGGTTACTCCAAATCTCTTTAGAAAACCCTACACTGGTATCCGTCCTGTTACTTACTCTAATACACTTAGGGACTCAACACAGCTGGTGAGCCATCCAGTGACCCACACATCAGTACGGCTATCAGAATATGATGGTTTAACTATAGTGCCCTCACCTTGCGAGTTTTATGCTGTAGGTTGTATTAGTTTAGTACCTACATTGTTGCCTTGGATTTCTGTAGACTTTTCTCTGTGATTCTTCTATGTTTTATAAACAGGAATTCTGAGAACAGAGGAGGATTCAGTCAGTACAGCTATCCGAATACATCAGGATCATCCAAGCTTGCAAGGGGAGGTAAATCTGGTGGACAGGGTTCCCGCGGGAGAGGAAACACACTGGGCTTTCTGCCTGTACCCACACCCAAGCAGCGCTCCTTCCTTGGTGGATCTGGAGGGATCCTACTTTGGATGACACTTGTGTACCTCCAAAGGAAAGCATTATTAGAGTTATGATATCCTTAAAGGACCTCTTCGCTTGTTTCTACAATACTTTTTATGAAAGAAATATCCAACATTGAAAGGATTTCCTTGAATTATGGAACATTGTGAACTGAGGCCTGCATTCATATTGAAGAAACATTCTGTAGCTGCGGTTCTTATTTTAAAGTCAAGAATTGTTCCTGTCAAAGCCACTGTGTTTAGGAAAATATGTTCGTTGTTGTGTAGTTGTGTAAGTTATTATAAATAGGTCGGAATGTGAGTGCATATATGTATGTTTCAATGGTTTTATTTAGATAATTGGCTTGGAGAACCAAGTTTTTTGGTGTTAATTTAGAATTTTGAGTTGAATTAACCACTGTATCCTTTTCTTAATAGACATTTGTAGCGTTGAAAAGTTCTGGTAAACTTAACTCCTAATGAAATGTGAAGAATAGATAGTACATGGGCAATGTGATATATGCTTGTGTGTTTAGAAGTAGATATCAATTATACTACCTCAGTTTCACAACTAGGTTACTTCTATGATTCACATTTTTCACGTTATGTGCTACTGAATTAAATGTTATAAATTGATTAAATACATATACATAATTCAATTTGTCAGTTATTATCCATTTATTATTGCATTACATTATAGCTATCTGGGGCTTTTTATACAGACCACTCGGTGTGTGACTGGCAAGTGAGCTTATCCCATGGTGCGACGTCAACTTCTTCATTTAAACAACTTCTCAAGGAACTTAGAATTATGACATTTGCTTGAAAAGTTCTTGGGATAAAAGAATTATGACATTTGCTTGAAAAGTTCTTGGGATAAAAGAAAAGTAAAGTGTGTGAATAGAAATGACTTTGAGACATGTTCAAGATCACAGGTCAAATATGTTAAAACATTCTACAACTTCTTCAGATTAAAGCAAACGAAAATGCCTAGAATCTTAACTGGCTGATACGGTAGATTCATTGGATAAAGCCCAACAAAAGTTTGCATAAAAATGACATTGACCCATATTCATTTTAAAACATTCAATGACTTCAAAGTTTAACTGCATTTAGGGGAAATGATCACCAATTAAACACAATATTGATAGCTACCTAACATCCTCTATAAATCTTATACATTTTTATACACTGGTATTTCTGTCTTGTCTGTCTATATTTTCATCCATCATTTCCCAATTACAAAATTACATTTAGCAATGAATAAATCGATTAACATCTTACATATCTACATATTGTAGTTGTCACATAATACTGACCTGTCTAGCTGCTGGGAGACTGGCATCTTCAGCTGTCGCAACCTTTTTTGCCTCCACATTTTTCTCTCGCTTTTCTGCATCCTTTGACTATGGGGCAAATACTGAATTAATCTATTTGAATTGGGAAAGATTTGACCTATCATAGAATTGCTTTTTTCTTTGTTTTTAATTCCTTGAATTATAGCCTTTTCACAATAAAATATCTTTCATTGTTGGGTCTCTAATGAAGGAAGGAATTACCTGTTACACTCAATAAAATGAGAAGAAGAAAAAACCGGGATCATGCTATCAGTTTGTGATAAATATTTCAAAATAGAGAAAGTTTAATTATCATTAATATTGAATTCAAAAACATGCTATCATTTTACTCCTTTATAAATGTGTCATTGTTCTATGGATTGGATATTCCAGTTCGTGCCTTGATATACACTGTGCCGTGTTCTTTTGATTGTTTGTTTTTTGGGTTTTTTTTATCAACTTGGATAGCTTTAACTCGTACAGGTTCATCTTCATTTCCCAAATAAATTAGTACAGTGTAATAGCTAGCGGGGGCTGTAATGGACATGTATTCCATGTGTTTGTGTATTGTGTTTCTTGCTGTAAATTTTATGTTTGTGTATGTCCTCATAATTTAATTGAATCAAAATTTGTAGTTTAGCTATAACATGGGTTGCTTCTTTTGATTCAGGACAGAGTATTGGATCCTTTTCTTCATTTGCCATGTTTAACATCAGGTATGGTTTGAATTATTTTGATAACTAAGGAAAGTATTTGTCAGGATTTTGGTGTGTACCATAGTACATTGTACATATGTATATTCTTTTGTCTTGGTAATGAATGAGTGTCGTGTTGGATGAAAACTTGCTGGCCTATTGTACTGTGTGTGTAATACTTGTATTTACCTGTCCTAAAGTTATATGTGATAACCTGTCTAATTGTCAATAGAATCTACTTTATTATACCTCCACTATAAATCTACGTTTGTGTGTAAATATAGCCGAGTGTATTTCGGCGTGTGAGAACTGGATGTGTCAATATGCTTCCTATCCACTTAGCTAGGTAGCCCGAGTTATTAGCTAGGGAGAATTTCTCTTCAGTGTAACTGATAAATCATCAGACTTGTAAGCCATGGGTCTCAGGCGGAGGCACATTACTATCGGTCTGTGGGTATTTTCCTGGTCGTCTAGACATCTTATGATCTAATGTTACCTGTATGGCAGCCTTGGAAGTATTTTGTTTCTTGATATCTCTAGTCTCTTCTGATCCTTCCTTTATAGACGTGCATGACTCACCTGAAAAGGTAAAGGTTCATGTGTACTAGCCTCGTGTGTCAGCACACCCAAGATTACCAAGGTAATATATCGGGTGTATTGACAGATAAGCCTAATACTTGTGAATACATTCTGGTGATAGCATAGTCCAAGATCCTACCATGCAAAAATAAAAATGTGGGTCCTAAAATGTTACAGAAGTGGCACTTTTAGGATCGTTGCACGTGGAGTTGGTATACAGTTTAACATGATAACACAAGCCTGAAAAACACGAAACATAAAATAATAAGCATGGTTTTAGATAAAACAGGTCTGTTAGAACTAATTCATGTATCAAATAGAAAACTGTTACAAGTTAGGAATTATACAAATATGTGTGTTTCTGATAATATAATTTTAAAGGTTTAATCAGTTTATGACAGCAAGTCTTTATGGAAATTTCCAACATCGTCACAATATCTATTTGTATATATGAACTAATATAAATTAAAGAGTACACACTTGTCACAATAAGAAACAAGTGAGTCACATATTTGACAATTTGTGACATTAAGCACAGGGAGCAAGCTTATAGGACATATAGACATGTATACCTGGTAGCGGGAGTCGGCCAATCCCTACCAGCAAGTCGCGTAATCAATACATTACACATAATATATAACACTACGTTATTGTATCTTAGCTGAAGCACTAGCATTGGTTTGGTTTGTTTTTGTTTAACGTTCTATCAACAGCCAGGGTCATTTAAGGACGTGCTGGGTTTTGGAGGTGGAGGAAATTAAGCCGGAGTACCCGGAGAAAAACCACCGGCCTACGGTCAGTACCTGGCAACTGACCCACGTAGGTTGAGAGGTGGAGGGCTAGTGTTAAAGTGTCGGTACACCTTAACCACTCGGCCACCGCGACCCCTATTCATCTATTCATATATATCTTCACATAAGTTAAGTAATAAAATAATAAACACACATAACCCAGAATTTGTAAGTAAATTTCCTGCATAAGTATGTGCAGATAAGGCTGTTCCAGTCTTCTATATACAAGTCGAAACTGATGAGATCCACTGCACTTAAACTGCAGGTAGATCTCGCCAAAATAGTCCTGGTAGGTATTAAGTATTGTTTCGACTGTACTTTTTGTTCTTAACGATGGTAATCTCATCGTGTTTCCGTATGCGAAAGAGTAGTCAACATCAGGAAAAAATAAGCATTAATCATTAAATCTTGTGACCTTGAAAGAAGGTCATTAAGGCCATTCATCCAAACATACGACTTTATAAGTGGGTCGAGGACAGTCATTTGAGCAAACTTGGTAGACCTTCGTCTCAGCATGCTATTGATCCAATATCGTGACCCTGTTCCACTTGGCGTTTTTAAGATGACACTACACTGTCAAACAGACCACCTACGGACGCAACACCATGGTAAATAATTATAACATTAAAAACTTATAAAAATGAAAGCGTTGTAACTTTGAAAGAGAGTTGGTGACCGAATACGTTTTAAAACATTAAAGGTCTATTTGACGTGATGTCGTTGAGCAAATATCGGAAAAAACCTTTTGAAAAATGTAGCAAATGTAACATTTTCTGTCGGTTTCGTTTACACCAAAGACTGGATTCTGGTGAAATGTTTTCCCCTTTAACACAATCGCTTGAAACTTTCACACGAAAGCGTGTTCTCCTCTGTATAAATATCCACGGTAGGTGGTATGGGGTTTCGTGTGTGTCAAAAACTTTGTTCATGGAGGGAAGCGTGCAGTGGAGCTTGACTTGGCTAGATGTTGAAACGGTTCAAATAGGTATATCATCCGTCTTAATTGCAGAGGTCTCGGTTCGAGTCTTGGTCTGGTCGCTGCATTACACTAGTATCATGTATATATATTTTTCGTTGATTCCTGATACTGGATTCAAATATCATTATTACTAATCGGTTTTTATATGGTTTATTCCATCTTACCTAAGGTTACACCTTCCATTTTTGCCGCCGCCATCATATATAATGAAATCTTATCCTTATCTCAAAGAGATACAAGTCTAAAGTCGCAATTTGAACCTTAACCCAGGACTCACAGTAGTAACTACCGAGAACTCCTGACCTATGAAGACCTATGAAGGAAGGGGGTGGGGCCTCATTCTTATCGGTGCTATTTATGATTAGCTACCGATATGTAAATATATGTACACGCTGTAAATGTACTGTACTCTTCTTTTTTTATACATTTTTCTGCAATAGATCAATGTAGTTCCAATGCTTATCAGTAAAATTCATTTAGCAGTAAGTAACAAGAGGCCCAATTGCCCTGAATCCCGTGGTTTTGAAAGTAGATTCAGTTTATTTTTATGAACCCCACTAGCACGTAAAACTATAAACTTTCTTCACATTTTACCCAGTACGCTTATAGCTAAATATTACTGTTTTAGGCCTTTCGGTTACAAAAAAACAGTGTTTTTTTCTTTTACTTGGGTTGACCTCGGTGAATTTTTTCAGAAGGTCAAGGTCATTCATTTAAACACAATACAACGAACCACAATAGCATTTCAAAATATAGTATTTCATATATAAATCTTAATGGCCCTGCAGATAAAAGGCATTGAACAATTTGCAATGCCCGCTAGAAAGTTAAACACAGCGATATCACTAGGTCTGCACTCAATTCATAATGGAATAACTCTGGTCTTAACAGTACAACCATTTGGATTACAATTGGCAAGAGTACTGTAGAGCTGGACAATATACACCCGTCGAAAGCCACATATGGTTACAAACTATTTTACATTAAAACAAGATTTTCATCACTTATGCGTGGTTATAGATGACAACTCATTACAGTGTAAACACAACTTGATATGATGAGTATAGGGTTTCAAAAAAATCCTTAAAATCTCAGGATAAAAATGAAACACTGAAATAAGTAAAGGAAGATATTTTTGCTAAAAACAATCGCATAAAAGTTTCAAAGAGATCGGTCAATAAATGTAGAAGTAGAATTCCCTCACCTATATAGGTTCCACAGACATGATATATGAAGGGCGAACGAAAACATAGACAATTGATATGACTGGTATCAGTGGAATTTATTGGTTTGGATGTAATTTTAATATACTATACAGATATTACTATCTATGAAGTGAAATTTTAAATATTAGGATAATAAATTATGTTTTTTTATTTTTAAGCAGTCACCATTTTAGTAAAATAGGATCTTCCCTAACTCGAGACTGTGATAGAGAAATGACCACCCCGAGGGTGATATTCTTGGTTGTCTAACCCAAGGCTCTGCCTATGGTTGGAGATTTCTGTCGCGTCCTAATGGCAGGGGTTTTTTCGCATGTCATATTTTTGTGACAACCACGCCACACAGTGGCTGACGCCCTATTGTTATCGCTCTGTCCATGAGACCGTCCGTCCGTCCGTCCGTCAGCAACACTTTCGTTCCCGGTCAATAACTTAATTTTAGTAGAAGGCTATAGTCGGCCACCATGCTGTCTTCTGCACGTTTAACTCGTATGGCCCTGGGGATCAGTTTTTACACCTTAGTTTTATCGACGGATCAAAATACTTCGTATCTATGAAGCTCTTCGTCTGGAACATTTAAACGGTATACCACATGTATAGTTTTTTTAAACAACGTATCTTATTAATAAGATTTTCCGAAGACATTTTCTCTGGAAGCAATCAGATTACTTGATTTGATTTATAATTACAATACTACGACCAGCGAGATAACACTGGTGAAGTTGTGCGTCATGAAACAAAGTAGGTCACTCTCACCTGCATTTTTTTTACCTTTAGCCAACTTCAAAGAAAAACGTTCGGCCTTTATCTTCTACACTACCTGTCACAGTAGCTTTGTTTTCCTTTTGGTATGGGTTCAACTGCGTCAGACTGTGTCATGTATTTAGGTGGGTTACTATGACCTTCGTTTTGATCTTTGACCTACACAAAAAGTTTTACTGTTTTACTCTATCTCATACACGTTTTATCACTGGCATTTCATACTTGGGGTATAGGTTCACCTTGCTGATTACGAATTTATCATCTGTGCATTCTTTGCATGTACTTTCACATCCGACGAGGGACTGTAATTCACTGAATTGTCTTGCTTTTTTCCCCTTCAAATGTCAAGGTCTTAAACTTAAGACCTTTCATTGCACCTTATATGAAGAAATACAAAACATTGTGTCAGATCTATAACATTAACATCGGTTTATTCTTACCATAACAAGTATGGTAAAGTTACTGTCAAGATCACAATCTGTCCCCGTCTTCCTTCGTCAGTGTCATCCCACTTCATTAATGTGCAACTCTTTCAAAACCGCTTGACATAATTCAACTTTCAGAGTTTCGTAATGTGTAACGGCGATGGATGGTTTCAATCTCCATGTCATCTAGTTTATACAAGGTCCAATTCAAATAATGATCAGCTTAATGACAACACAACACAGCCAGCTTTAGTATCTTACACGGATGATTGAAATCCTCTTGTCTCATTGCAGAGGGTTTCTTTTCTTCGAGTTGCGAGTTGCGAGTTGGAAAATGCGAGTTGCGAGTTACAAAATGCGAGTTGCGAGTTGGAAAATGCGAGTTGCGAGTTGCAAAATGCGAGTTGCGAGTTGCAAAATGCGAGTTGCGAGTTACAAAATGCGAGTTGCGAGTTACAAAATGCGAGTTGCGAGTTGGAAAATGCGAGTTGCAAAATGCGAGTTGCGAGTTGCAAAATGCGAGTTGCGAGTTGCAAAATGCGAGTTGCGAGTTACAAAATGCGAGTTGCGAGTTGCAAAATGCGAGTTGCGAGTTGCAAAATGCGAGTTGCGAGTTACAAAATGCGAGTTGCGAGTTGCAAAATGCGAGTTGCGAGTTGGAAAATGCGAGTTGCGAGTTACAAAATGCGAGTTGCGAGTTACAAAATGCGAGTTGCGAGTTACAAAATGCGAGTTGCGAGTTGGAAAATGCGAGTTGCGAGTTGGAAAATGCGAGTTGCGAGTTACAAAATGCGAGTTGCGAGTTGCAAAATGCGAGTTGCGAGTTGCAAAATGCGAGTTGCGAGTTACAAAATGCGAGTTGCGAGTTGCAAAATGCGAGTTGCGAGTTACAAAATGCGAGTTGCGAGTTGGAAAATGCGAGTTGCGAGTTACAAAATGCGAGTTGCGAGTTACAAAATGCGAGTTGCGAGTTACAAAATGCGAGTTACAAAAAGCGAGTTTCGAGTTGCAAAATGCAGATTATTTTAAGGAGCTATTTTTTTGGAGGACATTAAAAGCAAAGAGTATCTAACTTATTTCATATTTGTGCAAAAGTCTAATCTTGTTATTGGTAGATCAAAATTACTCGACATTGTCGGTTCTGTAGAATTTTAAATATTGAGTCGTCTTATCAGGATGCAATTTGTAAATTTGTATGTAATTGATATCCCTGCTCCTTAATTAATTGCGATTTAATTCTAAAGATATGAACCACGTGTTGCCGGTTGATCATTCTATGGAAAGAACTATGGATATTAGGCCTCGTATTTATAACCCATGATAATAGAATGTTAATTACCATTACACCAAAGGGATAAGACGTTTTAGAGTGGCACAGTTTAGTGTTGTATTAAAATAGGCCCTAAGAATTAACATACAATACAATTTCCCATTATTTTATTGAAGATTGTATATCTAATATAAATGTTTGAACTACATGTACATTAATGGTCGCATTGTTTTATCTGAAAACAAACCAGACTTATCCAGCTCCAGTATCCTGGCTGGTATGTGTCTCTCAACACTTATGTCGCCTGTAAATATTTAATCCCGTCACACGTATGCCTTGCTTAAAGCCCTGATATTAGCTGAACGGTTGGGGGTTGGGGTTCCTGGGGTCAGGAAGCCCCCTCCCCTTTTTTCGATTTCGAACGAGGAAAATTTTTACGACTAAATTACTGGACCCCCCTCCCCCTTTTCAGATTCCTGGATCCGCGCGCCTGATATGAATGCAATGTAATGCCATCTGTAATCATTTTCAGGTAAAAAACAAACTGGCCATTAACTTATTCTACCGAAGTACCCATGCACTGACATCCAGCAATTTATATTTCAAACTCTGCGCTAACAGAAAACTCTACATTTGAAAATAAACATTGTCTCATGCATCTTTTTTCATAAATAGCAAAACTGATCGTAAACGTACAACGTTCGTAAGTGTTGTTTTTCTGACTGTCAAATAAATTACAGACATTTTTTCCCATGCTCAAACCACTATTTTGATTTTCGTGACACAAAGGGGAACTGTAAGGTCGGATTTCTTTTTGTCCGGAATCGCATCACAACAGCTGGTGTCGACTTTAGATGTACCCCGGAAGTTGCTGGCTGTCAAATATACAAGTCTATATTAAAGGTAAGTAGATTATTGTTTTGTTTGTTTGTTCGTTTTCATATGCAGAGGTTTATCTTTGATATCGGCTTATATAATGTTACTGCTATCATCTCTCATCTGATCAAGTATATTACTCTATTTTTCTCTCGAGTGGCTTTATTATAATTACGTCAACTGTTTCGGTCACAGGACTATGGCAAGCCAAGTTATTCGGGGAGCAATGTTGATCCATTATTTTACCAAATTATATACGAGATCTGATATATTATATAAGATATAAGATATAATATTATATAAGATATAAATATAATTCTGTAGTGTCGTTGTGTCTACAGACGGACGGACGGACGGACGGACGGACAAACCTAATTCCAGTATAACACCCACCCACCCCCCCACCCCCCACCCCCATTTTCGTTGCGGGGGTATAATAAGATATCTCATAAACATATAAGATATATCATGAACATAAATATAATATACGATATCTTATAAACTTAAATCCATAGATAAGATATCGTATCAAATAAATATAAGAGATGTTATAATAAAGTTTATACGATATCTCATAAAAGAAAAGCTTATAAGCTATCTTATAAATATAAAGAACGAGACTGTCTCAGACAGGCAAAACCTAAACGTTTGAGTTTTGTTGGAAGGCACGTGGAACATACACAATCAACCCTCTGTTGCGACCACGATCGGTTAGGCACGGAGCAGATATGGCAATTATAAATATGTTTCAAACCATTATATGTAGTTTCATCTTCATTTCGGCTCCTTCATCGAGTTGAGGAAAGTTCATTATCTCAAATTCAAATCTCGTTCTTTATGATATCTTATAATCGAATTATATAAGATATCTTATATAATTTCCTTTATAAGATATATTTTATAATATATGATATCTTATAGAATATATCATATCTTATTTAATTTTCTTAATGAGATATTTTATTTGTTACATAAAATATCTGATATATTACTTAAGATATCTTATATACATGTATTATACAATATAACTGATATATTTTATGATATATTATATATATAGAAAAAGTTTACAGATATATCTCATTTTTATACAAGATATCTTATAAAGAAAATAAGATGTCTTAAAAAGAATATAAGATATCTTATATAATTTTGTAAAATCCTATATCAAAGTTACTCCGTGAATAAATGACGACTTGGCTTGCCATAGGACTAATTAAGATTAAAGTTAATACCTGGATTACTCCTCTGGTGAGTTATGCTACCGCTGCTGGGCTTTCGAATGACAACGGAAAATTGTCCACAAATTGTGCGGGCCTAGCAAAGAATAAAGGTATTTTTCTGCTTATAATACCCCTAATAAATACCCTGTACTGGACCAGTGGTAAGTGACTGTAGTTAGGTCTAACGCCGATCTTTGAAATATTCAGCAAGCGTATTTATAAAATAATATAAAAATTGTTTTAACTGTGGCGATCAGCGGTAAAGTGTTTATAAGAGGAGAAAGGACCTGTGTACATGTATTTCGGCATATTGTAGGTAACTGAAAAATATTTCGAAAGCGTATGTAGTCTAAAGCTTAACATAATCTCTAAATTACTTCAAGTTTAAGTACCTGATGCAAAAGGACATTGCCGATACTGTATATACATTGTAGTTATTAAATATCATCGCTTTACCAACTTTCTTAGGAATTTCCATTTCGTATGGAAATCCTTTTTTATATTGTTATTTTTTTTTCTTCCGATTACCCTGCGTATTATTTCCACATATCTTGATAACACTTTTATTCAAAAGTGAACACACATAAAAAGTTTTAGTACCTGTATACTTGATGATTACACAAATACAATGTATTTTGTTGATCATAAGTTCAAAGGTCAAGATCACATATCTATATAAAGAACTTATTAAAACGTTTTCATAATGACCATATCTTCATACTTACTCTTTAGATGCCATGCACGCCCAGTGTGTCATGTAGGAAATCGTCGGGCCAATGTTATTCATGACATAAAAACAGAGAATATGTGTAGGTCAATACCTCGCATTGGGGTCATAAGTAGGTCAAAAAATAGAATTAAATGAAATTATTCAATTCGAGTTATTTTTTTCATCGCATCTTACAGAGAATAATCACAGAGACGGAAATAGCAAATTATATTGTCATTTGATTAAAATCTGCTCAGATATGGCACTCTGATAATGTTAATTTTCCCGCCAAAATTTCAAAATTCCCTCCAAAATGCACATAGTTTTCTTCTGCTCATTTTTCTTCAAATACAGATTTGGTTTTCAACAGCATAAAGGGTTGCCTAAAACTAGTGCTTTTCATCGACTTTGTCCTTCGTTGTGGGTCACATAGGTCAAATGATCAAAAATCGAAAGTTTCAAATTATTTCAAAAACGGTTTTGGGATCCTATATAGAAGACAATGCTCTTTTTAAGATATTTGCACGGTTTCAAGGTCAAATAATAAAAAATCATACAGGAACGGCACTTTGAAAAAAAATCTGTCATTATATTCTCAATCATCCTAAAAATACATTTTACATGTTTTTCTTCCAATACTCTGGTAGCTACGGACTTGATAATTGGCACATCTTTAGCATAAATGGCTTGCTATAAAAGGAATGTAAATCACTGACCTTGACCTTCGAAGTTCAAGGTCACGGACACGATTCAATGTCAAATGACTGGTTAGGGAAGGGAATCAAAGAGAAAACGAAGTATCAGAATCTATCAGAGTCCGGTACAGTAGAGCCAAAATGAACTGGACTGCACCATATGGCTGTTATTTCCTTCTATGACTCAATGATGTTCGTGAGAGAGAGATAGCACATTTGCCCCGGTATATGTACTTTTAACATTGTCCTCTCGCGACTTAGTCGGCAAGATATACAGCCTTTCGTTTATACGTGCGTATGTTCAACCTTTATTACTGTTTTAGCGACCTCCTTTTTAAAATTGATTTTCTTTTAAACTTCATATATTGGTTAAGCATGGGAATAGCAGGACCGAGTTCGTTCGTGTTACTCGGTGCAAAGTTCAAGGTCACCTTTACTATTTTTGTTGTCTGGAAGACGACTTCACACTCGACAACAAAAAGTAAGAGACATGACATTTGCCGAATTGCACACCTTACTTACAATGAATGTCCTGAAGGTCAGTTTTGTTCAAGAAATTTTTTTCTTAATAGGAAAATAGTTCACGGATTGTAAAGACCTTTCCAATTTTAAAAGATAAAATTGGTCAAATATCTCAACATTCATTATTCATTTCACTAATATTCAAAAATGAATGAAAATACGTTTTTTACTGACACAAATAAAAGTAATTGTTTCATTGATAAACAGTGAAAAAAGTAAGAAATACATTTTTGAAATCTATATTAAACAAAGAGGGAAATTTCCGTAAGGTTGCATTTTGAGGATTTTCATTTAAACAAAACCCATGCACTGTTGAACGAGGCCCAATGGACCTGTATCGCTTATCTGGCTATACATTAACTTTGAAGTTGATTTAGGTCATTTCTTCAGATACTATGCTGATAACCACTTTATTGGAAAATATCAGTGAGGCTAGGTTTATTCATGTCAATAAATTTTCTAGTTCTTCATTCCAGTACACAACTGTCCTAATATCAGGTCTCTTTGCTATCGACAAAAGCATTGTTTGAAGAATTCAGCCTGTTTGACCTATGTGACGTTGAATGTAGGTCGAGGTCATTCGTTTAAACAAACTTGGTAGCCTTTCACCCCAGCATGTTACATGTCAAATATTAAGTCCCTGTGCCTCTTGGTTTTTAAGAAGTTTTTTAAGGAAAAAGTTGACGCTGGCCGGCCGAACGGCCAGGGTCGACTAGTGGGGTGTAGTGTTTTGTTTATAAACTTGTGGGGTGCACGGCGCCAGTCGATCAGAATTTCAAAATTTGTTTTTATTTCCGTTCATCACATCGCTAAAAAACCACATGCGCAATGAGATTTAAAGCTGATTTATAGGCAAAAAACAGAAACACTTTAATAATCTTCTCTTATAGGCGACAAAGATGTTTTGACGCAATGAATCGGTAAAAGCACCCCACAAGGATGTTGAGTGAATACGGACGGACGGACGGACGGACGACAGACGCTGCACCACTTCATAAGGTCACTTAAGGCAAATGAGCTAAAAAAGAACATGAACAATAGAAAATACGAAACAAAACATCCTAAGAAGTTATGATTCTAACAAATTTTGATAAAGACTTCGAGATAATCTTGTGTGTATTTGACGTAATAATTGTAACATGGCTTTTAGAGGGCAGTGTATGTTCTATAGATAGTAATTTCGTCGTATGATGTGATAAGAAATACGGATTTTGTTCAGATTAATATCCTATATTTAGTTTATATGAAACTTCGCCAACCAACCTCAAAAAACCACAGACCCTTTGTGAAGACATTAAAAATAAGTAAATAAACAAATAAATGAATAGATAAATAATATGTAAAATTTTACCAGAGACCGATATAAGTCATATATATAGTTTGTTTCGTTCAGCTGTAAGCTAATGTTGCAATGCATTTCGATGTTTTAAGTATTTGTTTGCTATCATCTTTCAGATCATGACTTTCAAGCTTCCTCAACCGTTTCTACCAAAGAAGAAAGCTGATCCTGCACCAGTAATTCGACGCAGTCCAATAGCAGGTTTGGAGAACTTCCAAAAGACGGATTTAAGTAATGCCGAACTTATAGGAAAGGGGTCGTATGGGAAGATCTTCAAGGTCATCCGTAATGAAAAGGAATTTGTAGTGAAAGAACTTGCCACACAAGATGCTACAGACCATGAGAATGATTTATTTCTTAAGGAGGCAAAATTGATGGCATCATTGAAAGGGCATCCAAATGTTTTGCAAATTCACGGATATTCAATGAATGACAACTCCCTTCTCCTAGAATTTATGTCATTCTCTTTTGAAAGACTCAATCTGAACAATGATTCTGTTTCAAATTTAAAGGATCTTTTGAAAACTTGCGATCGAATTAATGACTTTGAAGGTTTTGAACACATGCCCTATCATTTAGCGTTAGATATATGTACAGGCTTGGACTATCTGCACGAGAAAGGAATAGTTCATCGTGATTTAAAGCCTGATAACATCCTTGTGTCAAACCAACATTACTTGGAATGCAGGGAGGAAGATCTGAAATATTGGTGGCTCAATAAACCAGTTGTAGCCAAACTTACTGACTTCGGGGAATCCAGATCATTGCTGGTGCAAACTCGAACCTTATGTAAAACAAGCACTTTAAATTTGATAAGAGGTTCACCTGTTTATATGGCACCTGAAGCCATTCTTGGAAGCACTGCAAATGCTGACATTGGAGCGCTAAAGCGAATGGACATTTGGTCATTGGGTATGGTTACGTTTCATCTACTTAATCCAGATGCGAAATATCCTTATGCAGATGAACTCAACGAAATGTGTTCCTCCTCACCAATGGAAGCAGTGAAAGACTTCTTACGAGACAAGAAACTTCCCAGAAACCTTGCAAAATATGAGGAAAAAAGGCACGGACCTTGGAGCAGAATAGTAGAATTATGTTCTGCATCTTTACATTTCGACGCTTCTAAGCGACCGTCATCTAAAGAGCTCCTTGCGGCATTTGTAACTTCAAACGTTCGTGTTCATTCTCTATTGGTTAGCCAGGGTAGCATCACGGAAGCCAGTGATGCTGCTGGAATGCTTGGTGGTGTCCGCATTAGTACTAGAAATGAAACACTAAATGCATGTACTTTCTTAGCTTTACGAATTGCTGAGAGTGTACTGGATGGAGGGACAAATATAGAAAAAAACGCACAGTCCGCCATTTTGGACTTTCCGGAAAGTGTTAATAGAATGAGATCAGAAGAGAGATCATACTGTGTAGATGAGGCATACAGGATTTTGAGACAGTGTCATGCAATATGTGAGTGTGAATTTGATGTTGTAATTCCATGCACAGGTCCAGTTCCTTATACTGAATCGCATAATGCTCTGCTTAAAGAACTGAGTGGCCTACTGGAAAGAAACGATTCACGACCATTTGCTGCCATTTACACTGCCCCACCCTACACGTTATTGATATGTAAGACTGCGGAAGGAAGGATATCGATTGTGGACACTCATCCTCTACCACCTATGTATGGTGGCTCAGGTGCAGCTGCAATTGTTACTCCAGCAACGAAAGATTCATCTTTGCGAAGTTTTTGCTCTTGGCTGCTCCTTCGAACAGGGAACGGCAAGCTAACTGTCGTTCATGAGCTGACAGTCCTGACGAAGAGATATTTATCAAGCGAATATTCAGAAACAGGTAAATGTTATCTATGTTTATATGTATATGTGAAATGATACATGTCGCAGTACCTATGACCTTAAACTACATATCGGATGTACGTCTTGTTTTACCAAACTTTGTCTTACCTTCTACTTAACAATTTATACAATGCTTTCGTCAAATACAAAAGTCAGGGTTCATAAGCAAATTACTGAAATTAAAACTATTTGCTTCATTTTATATTCTATTTAATCCTTACTAACCAATGCTTTTAAATTCATGACTTTATTATTTATGGATGCTGATAAATGAACGTAGTCTTTAAAAGGATCGTGGGATAAAAATGCATATCTAAGCTAGAGAGCAGTTAAAATATATCATAAAAATAAAAACAGGTACTAATTGTAATGGGAAACCATTACAGATGTTCCCAAACGCCCCCGCAGTCATACCATTATGTTCGGCATCCCTCAATATCACTATATACCAAATTTCACTGAAATCAAACATTATCTAAATTTCTACCAATCAGAAGTTTCTGTATGATTGCTATGGCAGCGAACACCATTCAGTTGATTTTGCAGTCCCCTAATACCCCTACATACCACATTTCATCAAAATCTAACAATATGTAAATTTTGACCAATCAGAAGCCAGGAAATTGCGGCCATTTTGTTCAAATATGAAAGTGAGGCTACGAGAGTGACCGGAGTCCCATGATATGCCTTCATACAAAATTTAATCAAAATCGGACAATACGCAAATTTGGACCAATCAGAGGCCAGGAAATGGCAGCCATTTTGTTAAAAAGTGAAAGTGAGTTTATGAGGGTGACTGGTGTGCCATGATGTATCTACATACCAAATATTATAAAAATTGGACACTATGTAAATGTCGACTAATCAGAGGCCAGGAAATAGCCGCCATTTTTTCAATCTAGAAACGGAAGTTGCAGTAAGGTTTTAAGTGTCATAAGACACCTTAATACCAAATTACAAAGTTATAATGAAAATATAGGGAGCTGGCCTAGAAACCTGGCGTACACCACAGAAATAGGAAAATTTTCAAATTTCAAAAATACGTAGCCTTCACAGCCATCTTTGATTTCTGGAAAAATTGTCTCAAAATAATCTTCACATGTTCATCTTTATTCCAACCAAGTATCATTTCAGTGCAACCAACGGTTATAGGGTAATAGCCCATTACATTTTAGCAAATAATGGGCTCTGGAGGTCATAGTGGATGTCAGTTCGAAAAATAAATAGTGAGGTGCACAACTTCAAATTGCCATCTATGTTCACACAAAGTATCATTTCAATCCGACTTACAGTGTTCGAGAAACGCATCTGACAAAACTTCGCGGAAGAATAATAATAAGAAACGGAGTAAAACCAAGAAGTCCCCCACTTCGTTTGGGGGATTAAATAATAATTGGGACAAAAAAGCTTTTGTATGCTCATTTTATATTTCTTTATTCTTTTTAGATGCTGAATGCGTGATGGTCACGAGCAGGAGCCACGATGAAACCGATCCGAAAGATGTCCGGGGTAATTATTTTTTAAATGAATAGGGAGAATAAAAATGCGATGCATTCTTGAGGTGTACGTAGACAGTTACTTGCAAAGTGTTTGGACTTTAAGATCGAGGTAAATACAACGGGTAGAATTACGTGGAATGTCGCACGATGCAGTTCTGTTTATAAAATCGAAAAGCTAAATTTCATGTTAATGTAATGTATGGTTATCGCATATTGGTTCAGCACCAATTTGTTAAAGCTTAAGCTTTGTCAGACTCGAAACTTTATGTCACCTAAAGGTTTTCCGTTTTGATGACGAGACTGCCTTTTCATATATTTTGCGATGGTATGTTCCAGAAGATTTTTTGGTGTGTGTAAAAGACAATAGAGAGAGAATAAAAAAACGCATAGATTTTTAAAATAAAGTAAATACTGATTCCGTCCGTGTTATTGTAAAACAGCAAAATGCCATTTATTTGTATTATAATTGCATTAATGTACGTGTAAAGAAAAAAGAGTTCAAATATGAAATAACGTTACTGCGAAAATTGGTCTGCCTTAACTGTTAGCCCAATCATCAGCAGTTGGGCTGTTCCTATTTCTCTTTGGCGTGGTCTGTCATCCGTCCCTCTATAAAGAATTCTGGTTATCGATATGTATTGAGAAGTACTGAAAGGGTGTCAGTGAAACTTCATAGCTAGATTTCCCTAAATTGGTCATATGCTATTTTGAGTGTGATGGAAATGAAAAAAAGATTTTGACAATTGACGTTTGCCATTGTTATTTTTATTGTGCACTGAAAGAAAAGTTCACATTATTTATGCCGCAGTTGTATCCATTCAGTTCAATATCGGTAAATAGCCAGCAGGCAGCAATAAAATATATCGATTGGTATTGCGTTTTTCTGACTTAATTTTCTTAGATTTCATATGAAAGTGCCACTTTATACAAAATTATTAAAATAGAAAAAAGAAGATGAGTTTTATCCAAGATTTGTATGAATCCGATGAAGATCATTGATGATTATAACGATGAAATGTGTTTCTGATAGCATTATATGTAAAGATGCACACATATCGTATCTATGAAATTTAAATGAGACGCAAAGTTATTTAAATTAACAAAGTGCAAGTTTTGGCCTTTTTTCTGTAGATGCTGACTCTTTGTTGAACTTGAGCAAGAGCCATGAGGAAGCTGTTTATGTTCAGGGTAAGATATATTTGGTTGTTTTGTGTATTAATATGTTATTCTTCTCTGTCTGTTCTTTCTAATGTGTCCCTTGCCAATGCTTCAAAGGCTTTCTGGTTATGTAACCTAGCCAAGACATACCAGAGTCTATAAAAGGATAGCTGCAACTTCTGCTTAGCGCTCAGCATATTAGGAGTGGAACGACTGGTTCGCCCGTTGTAAAGATAATGTGACCGGCTGGGATGTCCTGCTGGGTATCTTTGACAGTTTAAGTCATTAAGGTAGCATTGTTTATAGGCAAAAGTTTTAGACTATCACAAGGAGACGACAAGAAAGACTATTCGCTTACATGTCGCGCCACGCTATAAGCTCTCTAGCCCTTCGAACATGTGAGCTAAAATACGCTTTCTTGTGAAATGAAAATAATCCGTAGTCTTTCATTTATATTTAGTGTTTTTACATTGATATTTATTGTGACATTAATTAAATGTAAATATAGTCAGCCAAGCAGAAAAAATGAAAACTGGATCATCCTACAGTAACCTTACTTTCGATGTTATTCCAGGAGAACAGCAGGATACCTACCAATCTAGTGACAATGAAGATGACACAGAAGATGAGCGCGAACTTTCTATCAAGATAAGAGAAGCGCCCTTACATCAATCGGGTAATAATGTTGACACACCAATCGGGCTATATAAAGGAAGATATATCAATGCCGAATTAGCTATATCTGTCTGGGATGATTGTGAGATAACAGCGGTATCCAGCCTCCCATTTGATATTAATGGGACGAAGGTGTTTAAGATTGAGTGCAATATGCAGAATATGATGACGGTGTCAAAAGATGGAAGGCCTTGGGGGAGATGGACATCAAGTTCCAGGAAACATTTTGAAGGCAGAAGACGTGTTGTTAGGTGTAAAGGATCACCCATGTGTCCTTTAAGAACCTGTCCATATAAAGAAAAATATGGCCACGTGAACAGAGTACAGTTTAAAAGGAGAGACGATTTTAGGACATGTTTCACTTGTGGTACACCAGCTGAAGAAGTAAAGTGTATGGCTACTAAAGTCTGGGAATATGCAACTGGTGGGACGCATGTTACAATAATGCACAAAGGAAATCATACTTGTGTTGCCAAACAACCTGGGATAACAAAGGAATTAATCTACAAGGAGCTCAGAGAAAATCCTGGAAAAAAGCCAAGCAAGATCGTTAATGACAAAATGATATCGGTTATGACATCGGACGACTTCAACTGGAATGAGGTCGAACAAATAGCAGAGAATTTCGTCGATATGAAAAGGATTCATAACGCAAGAGAGAATTTGAAAAGAGCTACAAATCCACTTGGAGAAAATTTTGAGGCAATTGGACTCTACAAGAAAAAGTGTGATGAAAAGGATCCATTCTTCATCTACAGCATTAACAACAGAGATCTTAACAGCCGACCATCATATGTGTTTAAGTCCAGTTCTGCTATGGCAAAAATGGCCATTGAAATGGATCGAGATGGCCACGGATCCTTAAAAGAGGAATTTGCACATGTGGACGCTAAACACGATAGGTGCCGTGGATATAAAACCTTAACGTTATGGACATACCATCCGGTATCACGGAAAGTAGTATGTCTCGCAAAAATGGAGGTTGAGCAAGAGAGTACCGAGAATCTGACCATGTTTTGGCATTTATTTAATTCCATGCTGGGTAAAGTTTCCGGAAAAGAAGATTATATCTTTAATCCGACGGGATTCGTGGCAGACGAAAATCATGCGAACTGGAACAGTATAAAGCAAGTCTTTGGCCAAGAGCATCTGAAGCGTACGGTTTCATGTGAATTTCACTACAAACAAAGTGTTCAGAGACAGGCACGAAAGCTTGAAACTGACTCCGACAGGTTTATCGCATATGCTACATCTTTGCTGGAGGCCTGCACAGCGATGGAGTTCGAAGTTTCATGTCAAGAAATGAAGAAATTCATTGAAAATCACGATGGCTTACAACATTGGTTTTCCTGGTGGTTTGATAGGCGAACGCACATATTTCGTGCATTCAAATCCCCAGATGCACCAGCGTCAAACCTTGCGGAAGTTGGTCATTCTAAAATGACGAGTGTGGGAAGGAAGTACATGTCCCTTTTGGAAGCAGCTCGTGAGGATGTTGCAAGTGCTATAAGACAGGAGGCAGAAATGCGATTGTTTGAAAGTGGATTATCCAAGGGTGGACGAGGATTGAACCAAAATCAAAGGAAAGCCAAAGATTACAAAGCAGGTATGAAGAGAGCAAGATCTTATGCACTTGAGCTTGAAAAGGGGTGTGTTGGGGCCAACTTGCCAAAAATATACATTCCAAAAAGAGGAAAACATCGCCCAACTGATATTAGTAGGAAAGGAAAACGACTCGCAGCCCCTCCGATCAGTTCCCTTTGCAGGCATCATCAACACACGGACAACGTTTCGCCAAGTACCATTTCTTCGTCAAACCACGGACTTCAACCTCCCATCAGTGATCTTAGCAAGAACCTCAATCAGCCGTTCCGGATCATTTTCTTCCGACGAATTATCAATTTGAAGAAGTGTTATGGTTGTGGTAGACCATTCAGCGAAAAGCAAAAGAAGGAACCGAATGATGTCATTATGAAACATTTTTGCTATCGTCGATATAAGGACAAATTTGGTAAATACGTGCTCTCAAAGCAACTCAAAGCTGCTTATTTCCACCTTAATCTTGATTGTACACGGAAAGTTGCACCACATATGGAAATCAATGATATCATTGTAAGCAGGGAGATACTTGAAGAACTCAGTGAAGGACATAAGAAAGTGTTGCGAAAGTTTGGACTTTCAATATGAAACGTGTCAAGTGTAGAATAAGCTTCATTATTTATTTTGACTCGCCTTTAAGCCCCTGATATCATGTACGATCGTATGATATTGATTTATCATTCTTTATTGTCGCGTCATGTCTCATAACACTTCTCAGAACTTTGTGCAACCGACATTGTTTTCTTGTGCACTTTCACATATATACGTAGAAAAACATAGAAATGTTTTTTTAATAATCGGTAGTCATAAAGTCTACTTATATCTGTATTACTTCGGTTACTGAATTCAACATAACGTTACAGTAAAAAAGTCTATCACAGAGTTAGTATCATGGTTTTTATCTGTTGTATCATGTCAGGAATTTTGATTTGACATGTAATGAGTCGAAATGACTTCCACAAGCCGGAATTAATTATTGTTAAGTGAAAGTAGAAGTTTCTAATGTATCAGTTAACAAAAGATTACCACACCTTACCATTGGGTGGGGCGTACAGTAGTTGTACTTATTGTCTCGTTCACTTTCTATGTAAATCAATTCATTTGAAAGATTACGTGAGCGGGTGTTGACCCAATTAGGTCACAAGCATCCTTTAATGAAGAGGAACACATGTGTTCATGGCAATCCAAGGTGCTCATTCAGCCTCTTCTTACATTAAAATGACCGCTGTCCTCGACGCTTGACCGGGGGAATCCTTGAGACATCAGTGTATAAAAATCACTCGTCGCACATATTCTTATCGGGAGATTTTTCACGAAGCCGGAAACAACCAAACTACAAAAACGTATACTATACTACACTGCACATAAACTACACACATGGCCGTTGTTTAGGTAGCACACCACAGTAAGACAGCCTGGCCATGGGCAATTTTTTTGTTAAGGAAATAACTCCTGTATTATGATATGCATAAAAAATGAAAAAATTAATGTACACTATAATCGGTATATTCAGTATGAAGTAGTACATACAGGCTTCACATTTATTAAAACAAAAATCAATAAATTGGTTCCGGATTTTAAATATCCGGATTTTCCGAACGTGTGTTTACACAGGAAATTTAGTTTTGCCTACAGCGCAAAATGGAAGCCCACAGAAAAGGTAAGATAGCGGAAAAACTTAATTTACAACATATGTCCAAACAAGATTAATTCTGTCTTTGGGATGGAGATAGTTAATTTTAAATAGGTTTCAGAAAAAAAATTGTGTAGAGAATTGTGCCATTTTGGGTCAAATATCATAATATTTTGCAATTTTTGAGAATTTTTTAAGCTGTTACCATGGTATTCACAGCTCTAAAAATCACAGAAAATATCAGTTTACTTATCCTTCAGAGCTCTATTAAAATTGCAAATGTTGTACAGATTTCAAATATATATACTTTATTAGAGGTTATATGTAAGGTTAACTGGCAATGTTTACATATCTAAAACATGTGCCATATTTTTCAGAATTTGGCATTTTTACTGTACACTGCTACCTTACATTCCGAGTATACGTGAACTTGCCTTAGCATATATTTCAATATATTAGCAAACTTTTCTCGTAATAACCGCCGAATATAATCAGACACAGAACTAAATACTTAATTTTAAAATAAATCAATATTAAATATGCATTAAATGTTGAAAAAAAAATCTTTTAGATATGACCACGAAAAATTAAATTGTATTATTCTTTAAAACATAACAACATGTGAATACAATTAATTTTGTTGATTCGAACCCAGAACCTTCAGGTCACTAAAGCGATGGTTCTACCATATGAGCTATACGGACTTATATCTAGGAGAGGCTCATGTAATCAATTATAGTCGGTCTGGTTAATACGAAAATTAAAATATTTTATCACCTACTTTTTTTTCAATTTTAGATACCAGGGCATCGGATGACCACTCTTTAAAAATAGGATTTTAGTTTGTTTTGGCACATAGCTCCGCCCATTTGTTTATTAGTTTATAAGTTTTAGCGATAAAATGAAGCCTAGGATGACAATCACATGCTTTCTGGGGATGTTTGTTTTAAAGACCAGCACTTTTTTTAAAGAAACATAAATAATGGCATTTTGTAACTCGCAACTCGCATTTTGCAACTCGCAACTCGCATTTTCCAACTCGCAACTCGCATTTTGAAACTCGCAACTCGCATTTTGCAACTCGCAACTCGCATTTTGTAACTCGCAACTCGCATTTTCCAACTCGCAACTCGCATTTTGTAACTCGCAACTCGCATTTTGCCAACTCGCAACTCGCATTTTCCAACTCGCAACTCGCATTTTCCAACTCGCAACTCGCATTTTGTAACTCGCAACTCGCATTTTTCCAACTCGCAACTCGCATTTTGTAACTCGCAACTCGCATTTTCCAACTCGCAACTCGCATTTGTAACTCGCAACTCGCATTTTCCAACTCGCAACTCGCATTTTCCAACTCGCAACTCGCATTTTGTAACTCGCAACTCGCATTTTCCAACTCGCAACTCGCATTTTGTAACTCGCAACTCGCATTTTCCAACTCGCAACTCGCATTTTCCAACTCGCAACTCGCATTTTCCAACTCGCAACTCGCATTTTCCAACTCGCAACTCGCATTTTGTAACTCGCAACTCGCATTTTCCAACTCGCAACTCGCATTTTGTAACTCGCAACTCGCATTTTGTAACTCGCAACTCGCATTTTGTAACTCGCAACTCGCATTTTCCAACTCGCAACTCGCATTTTCCAACTCGCAACTCGCATTTTCCAACTCGCAACTCGCATTTTCCAACTCGCAACTCGCATTTTGTAACTCGCAACTCGCATTTTCCAACTCGCAACTCGCAACTGACAAAAAGTGAACCTCCTCATTGCACTGGGGATGAATGGTTATTTTTCTCATACCCAGTATGTCCTATGTATCTAACATTGTTGTCGACGTGACGTCATTGTATTTTTGCCAGCATGTACTATGTCATATGCTAGTTGATTGGTTTGGTTTAGCATTGTTTAACTTCTATCAACATGTAAGGTCATTTAAAGACGGTCATACATCAGGGGATGACTGATAAATCACACCCTTGAGGTGAATCTTGAACAGGTAGAATGGTCGTCAACACTAGTATTGTTGGAAGAAAAAGACATGTTGCAAACTTCTGGAAATCACAACATTTAAAAGTCAATTGCTGGAAATCACAGCATTTAAAAGTCAATTAGAAATTCAAGAACTCATCAACAAGCTGATTTTATTTTTAAGCAGACATCATATTTCTGGTATACAAGTGAATACAACATGTGTTAACTTCTTAAGTCGTGTCCAAATTATTCTGACATGTAGTTTCAATTAACGAAGCATAGAAGCAAGTATACACGAATAAGGAACAAGTTATACCAGTAAAACATGTTTAAAACTGTTTAATAACTATAATAATTTTCACTTAGTAAATGCATGATTAATAAAACGTAAAGGTATATACTTAAAGACATTTATTGAAGTAATAAGTTTTAAGGTAATGTAAAATAAAAGTTCTGCAGTCGTAGCGTAACGTGTAGAATGGTGTCCATGTTACATACAAAATACATCTTTTTTCTTAGTTGGCCATAATATTTTCATTTTTTTCTAAACATGGCTTTAGTTGAAGAACGTTCAACTTTAAACACATAAATGCCTCAAAGGTATGTAGGATAAAGTCTACAAAGAAATAAATTGATTTCACATTGTTCGTTCGTGATGGTGTCCACATTTATTCAACAAGTTATTAAGATGTTTTCTGAAGTCAATAATTTTATGCAATAAACTTCATCATAAAGCTTATGATCCAGAAATCCTCATACAAAAGGATATATTTACCTGAGTTCTTGATTTAATAGACAACATGTTATGACATTGGTGGGGGTGGTATCTTTGATATCAGGTTTCCTGAACCTTGAGTAGTTATCTTTCTGATATTATTTCATATAGGGGGATACATCTTTGCAGTGTACATGAAAATAATGAGAACACAAATCGTTTGGTGTCGGTTTCACATCTTTGAAACCAAGACTGGATAACCCCTTAAAAATTCATGTTTGGTGTTAGTTAAACAATGAGCCTCAACTTTCATGCTAAAGAATAGTTTTTTGATGTATATCCATTTTAAACCTATTTCACTATATGGAATATCAAGTCTCATACTACAATGCAGGTGTGTAATTCCATGTGCATAACCATTAGTAACAAGCTACTTATTAATCTCAAAGAGTACTTCCATATACAATTTAAAAAGATAAATTGTACAAGTTCAATTCAATTTCTCATAAACATATCCATTTTATGACACACATTAGAAAACAAACTGTTTCACATTGTTAAATTCTCGTCCTACCCTACCGTAATTAAATGGTATCAGAATGAGAGGTGTTAGATGACATCTGCAAAAGATCCGATGGGAACAGTTTATGGCACATTCTAATTAAATGGTAAAACTGCCGTTTAGTTTGGTCCAAACTACTAGATTAATCAACGTAAAACGTAAATCATTATTTCCTACTCCTCCAATACCTTTTTCTTATCACTCCTGTGTCAACAGGGAACTTTCACAAATTACTAGTTAAACATGGGTTACCAAATATATTTATCACTAAATTAATATAATGTAAGCACAATCATACTTCAACATGTGCAAACAACTAAACTCAATATCATATGCAGTATCTTGTTTTATCAATGTTGTGCAGGAAAATTAATGAGAACTATTAATCAGATCTCCAGCTTCACTTCTAATGAGTCTTTCTTCTAAGAGTAACATTTCACTCATTTCTTATGTATAATAGACATCCATTATTTCCGTACTATCATAGCAAGTACAACAGCATATGTACTATAATTTTTCGATTATATATACGCATATAAGATTAGTGAAGCATTGTATTTTTTCTGTCGTAAAAGGTTCTAATAATATAGCATTTCAATGTATATATCTGCATATGAAGCATGAAAAAGCAAGAAAAAGCCAGGGAAATACACGTCCACTACCAACGTGGTATACTGCGTCCACTACTAACGTGGTATACTGCGTCCACTACCAACGTGGTATACTGCGTCCACTACCAACGTGGTATACTGATAGATAATGTGCACTTTGTTACTTCATTAATATCATGGTCCCTTCACGGTCTACACCTATCGGTAAATCTAGGATATAGGACGACTTCTCTGATGTGATGTCGTTTGAGAAGCCAGCACAGGAACCTTTCAAGTCCCAGGCCATACCCTCCATGAGGGCAGGAGCCATACTTCCTCTGAAAATAAACACAAAGGTAAATCTTAATACACCATTCTATATTCTCTGGCCTAGAAGGATCTCTCTGGAAGCTACGGAATCAAATGATAAAGGCAATTCCCATAAAACATATATCCCAGAGAACGATTCAACAAAAAATGGAAATCATATACTGGGAGTGTAACAGGTGATGGAGAAAATGTGTGTTTATAACTTCTTCTATGATTCCTGTTTGCCAAACCTGAAGTGCTTGCATTAGGTAGATTACTGCAATACCCCTAACCGATATTAAATTATTACCTTTCAAAGCGCCAGTCTTCTTTATTAGACTGGGATACCAGGGATACTAAATAAACTTCACATACAAAGGTTATCCCAGGATTTTCCCTTGGCATAATAACTAGTATTTGCTTCACCAGATGCTACCACTTTTTTGTATTACCGCATTTCCCCACAAATAGAAGATGGGGCTTATTTGAGAAAACATATATAGTACTATGGTGGAATCAATACTGTAGCTGTACGTTAACCTCTGACCTTACCTGATCAGTATACCAGTAATAGTTGGAGGGATCAATACTGTAGCTGTACGTAACCTCTGACCTTACCTGATCAGTATACCAGTAATAGTTGGAGGGATCAACACTGTAGCTGTACGTAACCTCTGACCTTACCTGATCAGTATACCAGTAATAGTTGGAGGGACCAATACTGTGGCTGTACGTAACCTCTGACCTTACCTGATCAGTATACCAGTAATAGTTGGAGGGATCAATACTGTGGCTGTACGTTAACCTCTGACCTTACCTGATCAGTATACCAGTAATAGTTGGATGGATCAACACTGTAGCTGTACGTAACCTCTGACCTTACCTGATCAGTATACCAGTAATAGTTGGAGGGACCAATACTGTGGCTGTACGTAACCTCTGACCTTACCTGATCAGTATACCAGTAATAGTTGGAGGGATCAATACTGTGGCTGTACGTTAACCTCTGACCTTACCTGATCAGTATACCAGTAATAGTTGGAGGGATCAACACTGTAGCTGTACGTAACCTCTGACCTTTCCTGATCAGTATACCAGTAATAGTTGGAGGGACCAATACTGTGGCTGTACGTTAACCTCTGACCTTACCTGATCAGTATACCAGTAATAGTTGGAGGGATCAACACTGTAGCTGTACGTTAACCTCTGACCTTACCTGATCAGTATACCAGTAATAGTTGGAGAGATCAATACTGTGGCTGTACGTAACCTCTGAACTTACCTGATCAGTATACCAGTAATAGTTGGAGGGATCAACACTGTGGCTGTACGTAACCTCTGACCTTACCTGATCAGTATACCAGTAATAGTTGGAGGGATCAATACTGTAGCTGTACGTAACCTTTGACCTTACCTGATCAGTATACCAGTAATAGTTGGAGGGATCAATACTGTGGCTGTACGTAACCTCTGACCTTACCTGATCTGTATACCAGTAATAGTTGGCGGGATCAATCCCCTCTCTCTTGAACCCTTCCATCAGCTGTTCGTGTTTCCACATCCTCATGGACCCTCCAATAATTTCTCCGACACCGGGCATCAACACGTCCACCTGAATAAAGGTTTAATCGATGTCATATTTAATACACTTTTACTTCATTAACACGTTTTTGAAAAGAACCGACTTGTAGTTTATTTAAGAAATAATTAACGATGATCCTGCGGCCTTCGTTATTAATTTAATTGCAAAATATCCGAGTCCGAGTTGTATATTAGATATTTAAAATTGTAACAGCCGTGACTCACGAGCGTGTATTATTGGCACGAGCGTGGGTTATTGGAAAATAATACATAGTTTTTAACCAATCAAAACTGGCGTTACATAGCAAACATGGTAGAATTCACCATAACCTGTTAAAGAAAATATGTTTGATATAAAATGATGGTAGTTTATAAACAGAGCATGTAGTTAATTAGAAACCACAAAAATGAACATAATTTAACCGAACAATTAAACATATATTTGCGCATACGGAGAATAAAATACGGAAGAAAAAAATGTCCACAAATATCTCATGTTATACAGTTACTAATTGAACCATAGTTAATCAGAAGACTGTGACAGTTATAGTTGAAATAAGGGTGTCAAAACATTGTTTTTTTCATAAAATATTTCATTTTACATTGACAAGCTTACATTATAGAGCATACCAAGGTATATCAATCGTAGATGTACCGAGACTGTCCTTGATACTTACAGACTCGGTCAGTCTGGGGTCATCAGAGCAGGGCTGCATGTAGAAAGACTTGATGTTTGTTGGAAATTTACACAGCAGTATGGGTTCGTTAATCATATCTGTCATCTTCCTCTCGGGGGCCTCGGGGATATCCTGACAATAAATACAAAGTGTCTTTTGATATCGAATTTATCAATATTTAATCCTTATTTATTAACTAATAATTATCTAAAAGTGGCCTGTTTGTTAATGGTGACAAACCAGTGCTTGACCTCTTTAGACAGATTTCAGGTTGAAGTGTTGATATGGACGTAGAGAGGCTTTACTTGTCTGATAGAAGCATGACGCCCATAGGACCATTCTTTTTTCGTGAACGATAATTCTTGTAACAGTTTATGAGACTACACCATCAATATATCTGCCATGTGCATTTTAAAGAGCCTTTAAGAAAAGACTCCTAATGAAATGCCAGTCATATCTATTAGAGTTACCTCTCCAAACTCGTAGTATGTGCCGTCATCTTTCTTGATATCGTTGTCACGAAGAAACTCTATAGCATCAGTATAAGGCATTCTCATAAATGGCCTCTTCGGTGGTTTGAATTCCTGAACAGAAAACATACTTACGGTAAATAAATAATTTAATCTTTAGCCAGATTCTAACAGCTTGAATTGAAAATTCGTAAAATGGAAAAAGTCTGTCTTAGTTTTCAATTCAAGCTAAGACAGAATTTCCATTTTACATGAGGTACAAATAATGTTCTGATAATGTCACAGTAACATGTTGCTTCCTGAATTCTCATTAAAAGTGTAGCTATAAGAAGGAGTTCCATACTCATTATCTCGACACCATTCTTTTGATATCACTTACAAGGTGGAGTTCCATGACAACTTTGCCATATGGAGACTTGAGAACTCGAATATTGCTCATTTTCTCTCATATTGATATGTTGGTGTTGTTTACCGACTATCGTTATAACTGAAGATGAGTTCCATACCTCTTAACACCTTGACACAATACTTTGATAGCACTTACAGGGTGGAGTTCCATGACAACTTTGCCATAGGGAGACTTGAGAACTCGATCTACGACATCACAAACAAGATCCTCTAGTCGGTCCAACAGATCGTCAAATGAGATGAAAGGGCACTCACCCTCTATATGTGTGTACCTAGTCAATAAGATAGATAAAACGGGGAATGAATATCAAAACATATCCTCTCCCTTAAAACGTTTTTGACATGATGCACTATGATACGTATGAAAAAGAATAATAAAAGTTAGGTATGATCTAGCTAAATACCAATAGATTGTATCACTCCAATACAATCAATATTCAATTATGCTTTACTACAGTAAAAAATAAAGTTAAGATGAACACTGTGCTATCGATGATAGCAAAAAAAGATACTTTGCAAAATTGATGAGGTTATCCTATGGGGAAAGGTACTGTAAACGTATTAATTTTGGCACGATCAAATTTTCGCGAATTTCCAAATCATAACAATTATCATAATGAATTAGCGCATTCTCATATTTTCTGTAGCAAATGTATGATGTAATTCGCGCAATCATAATTTAGCGCAATGCCTCTTGCACGAAAATTGCTAAAATAGTGTTACCGCAAAAATATGTACTTTTAAAGTAATACTTCAGAATGAAAGTACAGAATTTACGAAATATCTCTATAAAATAGATAGATTTATCTTATAATGATTAAGTGCGAGAGAAAACAATGAAATCACTTGAAGAGAAGTGGATATAAGACAAATGACAATTGAAAGGTTTTATCTGATTCTATGTAACTTAGAGAAAAAACTGTTTTTGATTGTTACAGAAGTTTATTATACCCACTCTGTTAGATGCCTCCTTGTGTGAGACTTTTCGGCCCTGTATGACTGAGCTATACAGAACACATCCCCCATGGAGGGTATTACCGTCTCCAGGTACAGCTGTGAGGATTGAGTCAGATATGCCTGAAGAAAAAACATATGACCAGTATTACTTAATCTATGATATGAACAAAAATAACGTTTTAACGGTATATTCAAAAAATGGGTAAATGTATTGAAACAGATTAACTAGCTTGAAAATATAAGAAAGGGAATTATATAAATTGTTCATTTAATGTCTAAATATCATTTCTCAGTATCAAAAACGAAATCATTAATTGTCTAAACATTACAAATGTATTTTTTTCTATTCATATGTACCGACGTCTTACCATATCTCCGAAATAATCCATTTTGAACAACGTTGAACCACCTTCTACTTGTGTTTGCACAAGGGTTGGCGGCGTCACCTGTAAAGAAGAAACAAGATGATATGTAAGTAAAATGTATCTCTAATCAGGCATTCCACGTCCAATTATAATTTGACTAATTAGAGTTATAAGCAACTGATAAAATTCTGAACACCAATTTTTTTTTTTTTTTTTTAACATTCACCATCGAATTTGTATTGCTAAAACATATATAAAACGGTTATTATCGTTGGACTTGAGATGACATTAGTGTTAACCATTTTCTCCTGTTGAGTTGTTTCTTTCAGAACTTGCTTGTGGATACTGGCCAGCAATATTGGACTGCATAAGAGAAACTTTAAAACTACTCATGTCAGGCCATGTGACAAAATCACCAGAACCGAGTGTTAGTTTTCTTTGAACACAAAATATTGTTTTACCTCATAGTATCCCCTGTTGAAGTAGTGGTCCCTGAAGCACTGCATCACGACCGATCTCATCATCATTACCTTGGACATCTGTAATCAACAATGATTACAATGTATTTCGGACCTATAGCGTTTTAAACTCTCACGCAGTTACAGTATAAATGCACGTGCCACTTTTTCATGTAAATAACATGCAAAACGTGTTCCTGTCGTTTATATCAATATTGAATATCATAGCAAGACAGATTGATGCTTATATCTTCATTTCCTCTATCTGTTTTTGTCCTATGCACATTCTATATTTTGATTTTAAGCTGAAATAATTATTTATTAAAACCTATAAGATGAAACCTCCATTTTGATGGTGAACTGTTGCTGTTTTTTCAGTCACATTTCATTTTATTTAATTGATATTGTTACATTACAATGGGAATATACTATATATATACTGGACAGTAATTTGAATACATTACACAACATAAGACAATAGGACACATTGATCACTTCACACTGGAAGTTTACCATAGGCCTTTGAATTATCCTTGGAAACCCACCATCAATACATCCACATTATAGACACGAATACTTACTTTTTCTCCCCTCACCACCATATGGCGGTTGTCCAGCTGAACATCTACATTGGCATCCTAAAAGTAACCAATGCACTTATGTTTCATATTGCACTTGGATTATTTGTCACCTAAAATCTAGGAATCGTTAATATTAAATCACAATTAACTAATTATCATTCATAAATATTCTGTATTTATATAGAGTGGAACATTATTGGTCTGGAAAACAAATTAACATTAAAAGCTTTTTTTTTCAAAGACCAAAAACCTGGAAAGGTACTTTTCGTCCAATATTCAAATCCATAAACAAAAGGAAATGAATGGGATTGGATATTTGATAAAACATGATGTATTTCAAACGATAAAAACCCTCATCTCCAGTAACATACTTCATTGAGGACATTTTCAACTCCTCCTGGAGGGGACGCCCCAATCAATTCCCAAAAGTCTGCATTCAATTCATGTCCATCAGGGGCCTACAACAACAAACAACATGTAGATATTTTCCTAAAAATTACTTTTTCACTAATAATCTCTTTACAGTGCGTCCTATTCAGCAAATAAAATCACTATTAAACCTTTTGGAATATATCATTTTATTGTACATTTTAATAGTAGTAAGAATTAAACATTTGCATTTAAAGGTACTATTGAAGAGCAATGTTTCCAAGTGATTCAACTGCAATTTCCTTTCTTATAAGATGGTATAGCCCTCCGATGTTTACCATATCAACATGAAAGTCGTGGGAATTCATAATTAACTTACAGTTTTCCCCTCAGGAACAACCGAGATTTTACCGTAGACACAAATAGCCGCCTCTGTAGATAACAGCAGGGCGTCGTATGTATGACACTAAACGAAACAAAAACAAATTTATACATCAATTTACCAGTAAATATTGAACCATTTATCTCAAATGGAAATGTAAGTCACACTAGTTACACGACATTATCCAAGTCTTAACAAAATTTGAATACAAAACACTTCAACTTTAGTCTTTACATAAAAATGATACCATTAACATTACATGGTTTCAATGTATTTATTTATTCAAAAATATCAACTGTACGTTTAATTTGTTTTTATATTTCTGTGTAAATCCCATAACAAGAAATTATATCATATGATAATGCATCAAGTACGGCAGCGAATTAGGGCCACTATCAAAAAAAATTAAATCGTACGTACGAATTTGTAAATCGTACGTACGATTTAATTTTTTATAGTGGCTCTAATACGCTTCCGTAATCAATTGATATATAAGTGTATGAAATATTCTCAAGAAAGCAGGCTTACCAGTTTATCAGACAAAATACACTGTAAAAATCCTGTACCATCTCTCAGAACAATGAACATCATGTTTTTACCTGTAAATTGTTAATTAGTTTATAATATCTCTTACAAAAAAAACAAATACATACACACACACACAAAAAAACACCAAAAAAACAATATTTTCTCACGGACTCACAATTCACAACTGCTAATTTTTATTATTATCATTTAGTTATTTACAAATGTATTTATTTATTTTCAATTATTTTGGAACTACTCGAGTTTCCTTTTACAGAATTGATTCATTCTAATGGAAAGCTTTAATACTTTGACAGTGACTGAAAAGTCTACTTGGTAGAAAATCTCGGTCCATTCACACAAATTCTACGATCCTATGTATACAGACCATGTCTCCTCATCCTGTGCACCCAGCCATAAACCTTCACACGTACATCTCGCTTAGCCACAGAATCTCTTATTTTAATCTGAAAAAAATAAAAATCATCTGTCTCCACTGACTATTTTTCATTCCATCATTTCCAAATGCTAAGTAACATGAACTTAAATAGCAAATGATATAAATGTATTATAAAAGTGGTCAGATAAAATGTCCATGTGTACTTTCTCGATGGTATTCTCTTTCGTGGTTTGGAGCTTTAATCTCCCGAGTACAAACTCTCGTTGTTAGCCAGTGCATCGATATAATAGCAATGATACATATAACGATAGTCATTGTATTTATATTCCTTGTTCCATAGCAACCATGAAAACAGTTTTTACATAACGAACATTTAATTTGATACACTATACAACTCATGGTTGCCGACACAGATTTTTTTTACAAAACTATTGCAAATTGACACCATTTGTATTTTGATAGTGGCCTATCTTCATGTAGTTTACAAAGACACATGGAACTCACCGTTACTTTGGGTTAGAGATTATATATTGTATATATATACTATATAGCTTCGTATACACCAAGTACCTGTAATAAAACTAACCTGTTTGGCCGCTGGGAGAGTGGCATCTTCAGTTATCACAATCTTTTTGGCCTCCTCCAAATTTCTCTCTCGCTTTTCTGCATCCTCTGCCTATTGGGAAAATACTGAATTAATCTACTATTACTGGGAGAAATATGTTTTTCATTTTTTTTTTAAATTTAATTATGGCTTTAGCAGTGTATAAAGATTTTGTAATTGTGTGTCCTCTATAAGAAAGGAACTGCATGTTTCACACAATGAAAAAGAACATGAATCGCGTTGGGATAGATTCATAAAACTTCATATTTTGACCAAATTCTTATACATCATATAAAAGTAGCTTGAGAATCTTCACACCTCTTTCTTGTCTTTTTCTGGATCTGTGTTCTTTTCTTTCTGCGAAATTTTCTGCTGCTTCTTCAGCTGTGTTTTTGCAACTGGTTCCCATACCTATAAAAGAAATAATAGATTAACAAAGTATAGTCCTTATCTGACAAGACTATAACTCTATATCAGACATTTAACACCCACAATTTGACAATACCACATAATAAGCAATCATCTTAGTCTATAGACTTACCTTTCCTGCTTCCTTAGCATCAACAAAAATGTTCGGAAATGGTTCCTTTCCTGCATGTCGGATAGCCTGTTGATAAGGTAAAATTTGTCCAAATGAACACACAATAAACTGATATCATATCAAGGTAAATTTGTCCTAATGAACACACAATAAACTGATATCATATCAAGGTAAATTTGTCCTAATGAACACACAATAAACTGATATCATATCAAGGTAAATTTGTCCTAATGAACACACAATAAACTGATATCATATCAAGGCAAATTTGTCCAAATGAACACACAATAAACTGATATCATATCAAGGTAAATTTGTCCTAATGAACACACAATAAACTGATATCATATCAAGGTAAATTTGTCCTAATGAACACACAATAAACTGATATCATATCAAGGTAAATTTGTCCAAATGAACACACAATAAACTGATATCATATCAAGGTAAATTTGTCCTAATGAACACACAATAAACTGATATCATATCAAGGTAAATTTGTCCAAATGAACACACAATAAACTGATATCATATCAAGGTAAATTTGTCCTAATGAACACACAATAAACTGATATCATATCAAGGTAAATTTGTCCAAATGAACACACAATAAACTGATATCATATCAAGGTAAATTTGTCCTAATGAACACACAATAAACTGATATCATATCAAGGTAAATTTGTCCAAATGAACACACAATAAACTGATATCATATCAAGGTAAATTTGTCCAAATGAACACACAATAAACTGATATCATATCAAGGTAAATTTGTCCTAATGAACACACAATAAACTGATATCATATCAAGGTAAATTTGTCCTAATGAACACACAATAAACTGATATCATATCAAGGTAAATTTGTCCTAATGAACACACAATAAACTGATATCATATCAAGGTAAATTTGTCCAAATGAACACACAATAAACTGATATCATATCAAGGTAAATTTGTCCTAATGAACACACAATAAACTGATATCATATCAAGGTAAATTTGTCCAAATGAACACACAATAAACTGATATCATATCAAGGTAAATTTGTCCTAATGAACACACAATAAACTGATATCATATCAAGGTAAATTTGTCCAAATGAACACACAATAAACTGATATCATATCAAGGTAAATTTGTCCAAATGAACACACAATAAACTGATATCATATCAAGGTAAATTTGTCCAAATGAACACACAATAAACTGATATCATATCAAGGTAAATTTGTCCAGATGAACACACAATAAACTGATATCATATCAAGGTAAATTTGTCCTAATGAACACACAATAAACTGATATCATATCAAGGTAAATTTGTCCAGATGAACACACAATAAACTGATATCATATCAAGGTAAATTTGTCCTAATGAACACACAATAAACTGATATCATATCAAGGTAAATTTGTCCAGATGAACACACAATAAACTGATATCATATCAAGGTAAATTTGTCCAAATGAACACACAATAAACTGATATCATATCAAGGTAAATTTGTCCTAATGAACACACAATAAACTGATATCATATCAAGGTAAATTTGTCCAGATGAACACACAATAAACTGATATCATATAAAGGTAAATTTGTCCAAATGAACACACAATAAACTGATATCATATCAAGGTAAATTTGTCCAAATGAACACACAATAAACTGATATCATATCAAGGTAAATTTGTCCAAATGAACACACAATAAACTGATATCATATAAAGGTAAATTTGTCCAAATGAACACACAATAAACTGATATCATATCAAGGTAAATTTGTCCTAATGAACACACAATAAACTGATATCATACAGGTAAATTTGTCCTAATGAACACACAATAAACTGATATCATATCAAGGTAAATTTGTCCTAATGAACACACAATAAACTGATATCATATCAAGGTAAATTTGTCCTAATGAACACACAATAAACTGATATCATATCAAGGCAAATTTGTCCAAATGAACACACAATAAACTGATATCATATCAAGGTAAATTTGTCCTAATGAACACACAATAAACTGATATCATATCAAGGTAAATTTGTCCTAATGAACACACAATAAACTGATATCATATAAAGGTAAATTTGTCCAAATGAACACACAATACACTGATATCATATCAAGCATTCGTTTGATGGGGTAAACATTGGAGTTTTGAAACACAAAGAAATATTTCATGATATTGTAGATTTTAAAGTCTTGGTAACCCTATCTTATGTGGTAAATATAAACTGTATCTATGCTGAGATGACCTCCAACGAGGTATTGTCAGATCTTGTATTGCAGTATATCGTAGAGTATCGCAGAGGAGCGGAAATTACAAGTATTATTTTAATTTTATTGGACGAAAAGCGTAAAGCAGAGTAAATAAAACTATTGCACGTGTTCCCATGGCATTTGCCTATCAAACATCTTGCTGCCAAATCGACTATAACAACATTAAAACCACTGCTCATTGCTTATATATATATATATATATATATGAATAATTAAAAGTGAATAATGTCCTTATGCTTCTTGAAAGTATGTTTCAGAATGATGAAGAATTTGCTGATTTTTTCAATTTTTGGATGACTGTTTTGTAATATGGCCTCCTGATATGTAAAATGGCCTCCTGATAGGAATTTAACAACAAATTAAATAGTTTACATCCAGATATAAAATACACTTTTGAGTCAAGTGAGAATACATTCCCATTTTTGGATGTTTTAGTAGAATTGAAAGACAACATTATTACTACTGATCTATATTGTAAACCAACACATTCGCACAATTATTTAGATTTTCATTCTAGTCATCCTAAACATACAACACTCAATGTACCATGCATCTAGATTAGTTACTATTGTGAGTGATAATAACAGATTAGAAAAACGACTTTGTGATTTAGTTGTGTGTTTGAAAAAAAAATAAAAAAATAAAAAAACATTACCCTACTGAGATGATTTTGAATGGAATAAAGAAAGCTAAGGAAAAGGGACATTTTACTTCCCATGTCGCAAGGCAAAAGACATTTTACCTTTTGTTTCTACAAACAATTTTAATATTTTTCCAATCATTAGAAGTTGTGAGTGTTTTCTTAAGAATAGTGACAAGATGAAAAAGGTATTAGACAGAAATAAAATCACAATTGTAAGCGACAACCAAGAAATTTGAAACGTTTATTATGCCGTTCATAATTTGATTCTGAACAGTAAATTCCATGTGTATCTAAATGTGGTAGACCTAGATGTGGTACATGTAAAAGTATCATAGAATGTTCCAATTTTACGTTCAAAAATGGATCTAAATTTCAAATCAAAGCAAATATGAATTGAACATCTAAAAATGTTATCTATGCTATGATTGGCAAAAATTGTTCTGAATTTTACATTGGCCAGACGGGCAACGAAATTAGAAAACGTATGACAGTACATACACAGCAAATAATAACAGACAATCTAATATTTTTAACAGTTAGTAAACATATGTACCAATGTTCTAAAAGTGAGTTTATGTTTTACCTATATACCAAATGTCTAGCTGAGATGCTATAGAAAGGGAATCAAAAGACAATATGTGTATTAATCTATTTAAACCAAATCTTAATTCATGTAGTTCTGTGTAATTCCAAATCAATATTACTGTAAAAAAAACCCAGTTGTTTTCCTTTACATAATTTCCAATTGTGTATCTTTTTATTTTGACGTCTTTATGACGTCATCAATCTTTGTTTTTTTGACGTAACCATAGCACACAGTGATGACGTCACAAATAAACCCTTTCATTACACCTGCAGAGCTTGCTCTCAAAGCACGTGAAAGCGCTTGTGATTTTCTGGTTTGTGTTTTTTTTAATTATTTATAATATAAGTATCCAGCCTCATACGCAATACTAGTGTATTATATGAAACAAGATCATTGTTGACGCAAGTGTCAAATTGACCCAGAAACATAACCAATATTATGATGAGATATTTCATGAAGTCATGGTGTGTCATTAAAACTATTTGATCAAAGACCTTTTTTTTTCTTTTGAAGAACTACATAATGTATATCCATTCTGTATCGCTTGTTACAAGTATTTTGTGTTTTAGAATGTGGACTAGTTAGCTCACTAGGATTGCAAGTCCAGTTAAAACAAAAACAAATATCCTACTGAGTGAACGTCATGACATTATAAAGTATATATGTTAACATAACAGATATAGCATTTTGATCAATTGATATTTGAAACACACTTTTGATATGGAGAATTGTCAAATTTTTCATAACTGAATGTGAAACAATAATAAACGTGACCTTCTGAAGCATTGAAGGAGTATTAAAGTGAGTAACAATCATTTTGGAAGTTCACTAACTTAATAATATGTAAAAACATTATAAACCAGGATATAAGTTAAGATATTGTCCAAAAGAATGGGTGTCTTCGGCAGTATGCTTCAGTGAGATAGCACTTTAAATCGGCAAAAGTTCCGGCCTATCACAAGGAGACTCAACACGAACATACCGCAGCCTCCCAAAACACACATACGCACTCACTACACTCATACATGTCGCACGCTCGGGAGGCCGTCCTTAAATGACCTTAGATGTTAATAGGACGTTAAACAAAATAAACCAAACCAAACCAAACCAAAAGAATGCATATAAGTTTTAAAGATAACGGTAATATCAACTAAAATACACTTTTAATGCAACGCTGAGATACTACCCGGGAAACACATAAATAGAATCAGGTGACGGTCTGTTAAAGACTGTCGTCAATCTAATATTACTGACATACACAGTTGAGAGAACGAGCTCTTATTACAAACAATACCACACACACATCGCCCTACTTGAGTGTATCAACGGGCATATATAGTAAAGTTTGTATAACGTCTGTGGTGTGTATTAATATAGCACGCGGGCCAATCATGGTCTCACTGTGTACAAATACGTGTGTTAAACCATCCTTATAATGTGCACCAGCACGTGCATCAAACCACTCTGTAATATGTACAAACACATGTATCAAACCACCATTTTAATGTGTACAAACACGTGTATCAAGCCACTATTCTCATGTGTACAAACACGTGTATCAAACCATCATTGTAATGTGTACAAAAACGTGTATCAAACCACCAATGTAATGTGTACCAACATGTGTATCAAACCACCATTTTAATGTGTACCAGCACGTGTAATACACCACCATTCTCATGTGTACAAAAAAGTGTAATACACCACCATTTTAATGTGTACAAACACGTGTATCAAACAACCATTTTAATGCGTAAAAAGACGTATATAAAACACCATTGTAATGTGTACAAACACGTGTATCAAACCACCATTTAAATGTGTACCAACACGTGTATCAAACCACCATTTAAATGTGTACAAACACGTGAATCAAACCACCATTGTAATATGTACAAACACGTGTATCAAACCACCATTTAAATGTGTACAAACACGTGCATCAAACCACCATTTTAATGTGTACAAAACGTTTATTAAACCACCATTTTAATGTGTGCAAACACGTGTATCAAACCATCATTTTAATGTGTAAAAACACGTGTATCAAACCACCATTGTAAGGTGTACCAACACGTGTATCAAACCATCATTGTAATGTGTACAAACACGTGTATCAAACAGCTATTTTAATGTGTACCAGCACGTGCATCAAACCACCATTCTCATGTGTACAAAACGTTTATTAAACCACCATGGTAATGTGTACAAACACGTGTATCAAACAGCCATTTTAATGTGTAAAAAGACGTATATAAAACACCATTGTAATGTTTACAAACACGTGTATTAAATCATCATTAAAATGATTTATGAATCGTTTTAAACACCATTTGAGCTATTTTGTAAAACTGAAACACATGGGGCTTACACTAATGTATGGTAATATGGTATACATGGTAGTACTTTTTTTAAATATATATGCAGGCCACAGAGTACAATTAATCTTCGTCTATATTTTACCAAATAAAAATAAAAATATTTGTAAACAAATCTAGTTTTCATATCGTGTTATAAAACAATTCAAGCTGAATCTACAGTGAACTGGAAATTACCTCATGACCAGAATGTAAGAAAGATATATCTATTCAAGTGTCACCACCAAACTATACTATCCGAAAAAAGTATAAAATATTACTACTCAAGCCTTATAACTCCATGTGTCCTGCCACACAAACATGGAAATGGTATCAAAATAAAATGCTATCACCAAAATAAATACTGCAATATAAATCTATGTTAAAATTAAGCACATTCATATGTATCTGCAATGGCTGAGTTAGAAGGAAAAAACATATTAAGTATCGGTCCTTTTTCCTTGTCTACTATATTCGTAGTAGTGTATACCGACCCGGCAGTATAATTGTGGTCTGAAGCCATATTACTATTCACTAGCTGCTTCCAAGAAAGAGTTTGTAGCACAGAAACGCAGTACGTGTCATTTCCAAAATCTCAAATACAGGTGAGACCCCTGTATAGGGCCGCAGGTTTTTATGTATTACGTTAACTGGTTTTTATATATTACGTTAACAGGTTTTTATATATTACGTTAACAGGTTTTTATATATTACGTTAACTGGTTTTTATATATAACGTTTACAGGTTTTTATATATTACGTTAACAAGTCTTTATATATTACGTTAACTGGTTTTTATATATTACGTTAACAGGTTTTTATATATTACGTTAACTGGTGGCGGGAAAGGGGCGGGGAATGTTAACATGTATAGTTACAAAAGTGAATGTACAGAACAGGAAATAGAAACAAGTGTCGGAGACACTTATGTAAATCTATCCCCTTAAGGGGAATGTTCGTGTACCTGCCGATTGGTCACGTGTTCATTAATACATAGACAGATACAGAGCAATCTATACACATTTATGAAACTGAACAGAGTAGACACTCAGTACAGTGAATAGGTTAACACATATATGTACACAGTACACGCATACGTGTAATATAAACAGTAGGATACAATTGTAAATGTGGAGAGGCTATAGGCCGCCTGACTAGCTAAGTACCCTAGCTGTGGCCTAGTGGTGAGTGGTGGGATGATTGCCCAGAGAGCAAGAAGTCGCTAGTTCGACCACCAGCCTATACATGACTACAATCAATTGAAATTTTAAAAAAATGACAAGAGGGCTGAAAAAAACACGATATTGAGAGAATGTTGATACTAATTACTTCCTACCCAATTGGCTAAAATAAAACAACTAATACCGAGTATAGGTATATGTCATTAGTGTGTCTGAAGGGGACACGGAGTTTTATCGTCACATCATATTTCAGAAACTGTGAATTTGTGTATTTATTAAAGAGCCCCCTTAATATCTACAGGTATGGTTCCTTACCTGTATAACAGTTTTGAAAGGATTTTCTTCTGTTCCATTTCCACTTTCATCTGATCCTCGCTTTTCAGATGTGTATATCTCTCCTGAAAATGAAAATACATTACATGACTTTCACTCCACTTAAAAATCAACATAAATATATGACAGCTGTTGAAAGTGTCATTTGGGTGTGCTGCTATTGCTTCAACGTTTTATTCACACTTACCTAAACTGAGGTCTTCCATCTCGGCCGCTGTTTCTTCTACTATGAAATAATAATCTCACTCAAACTGGATAGATATAGCCTTTAACTTTCTAAATTTAGAATTCAGACCATGCAACATTGCATCATCACATTCTCGGAAAAAGTACAGGTCAAGGCATATGGTAAAATAAGGGTTTGTTTGATTGGTTGTTTTTGTTTTTGATTTACAGAGACGTAACACGTGTTACTCGGGTGTGCGGCTATTCGCTCATCTTACCTAAATTAGGTCTTCCATTTCTCCTGCTTCTAAGAAAATCTTAAACGGGATATAAAGCCTCTTAACTTTCAAAGTTCATAATGTAGATTACGCAACATTGCATCATCATATTCTCCGAATAGCCGGTTAATGTAATTTCGGAAAATGCCTGTCAATGCATTTGTCGTAAAATATTGATTTTTTAAAATTTATATAATATTACTAAGCACTAGAAAGCACAGGTACCTGAGTTCTGGAATCTATTTATATCATTCTATATATAAAGAAACTACTATATAAAATATTCACATTAATCGGGCGGTATCACTGCCAAAGATTCAGCTATGGTGTCAAAAGAAAACTTAAAAACATGACAGAAGGTCCAAGTAATATAACCGTTGCACGTGACCGTGCTCACCAAACAGTGTTGATATTGGTGGGCAATTTTTTTTTTTTTCAACGAATTTGGATATGCTTCAGAAAATTTATGAAGACAGATGATGTGTTTGCGTAAGGGATACAGTGACCCAAACAACTCTGATGGTTTATGATAAATTTGCGAAGATTCTGGACAACGTTAAAAACTTTATCTTGTACATCCGGAACATTCCGACTTTTATACTAGTATATCAATCCTCAGACCTGTGTGTCGGTCGTCTGCACTAGCCCGGTAAGTCAATATTTATATCTTAATACGAAATTTTGCTTAACTTCATCACATAGATTCAATAAGTTGATGATAATTTGTGAAGTTAATTGAGTTCATAATGAGAACAAGACAGAAACACAACATGAATAAGAATGCGCGGTTTTAACGTGAATCGAGTGATACTATTTACCAACAGGTACGAGGAAATACAAAAAAAATCTGCTCGCGCCTACGGCGCTCGCTTTATCACTAAATTACTGCCCCCCCCCCCCCACCCCCCTGTCGATTGCAGATTCGCAGGGGGGGCTTTGCCACCCTGGTACCCGCTTGGCGGCCCCCAGACCTCTCGCAAAAAGGGGAAAAAAATCGGCTCCCGCCTACGGCGCTCGCATGATCACTTAATTACTGGACCCCCCTTTCGAAAACTCCTGGATCCGCGCCTGATCCCGAATTATTGGAAATGTGCTATATTTCATTTTCCGCGGAGGGCTTAGACCCCCTTGAACCCCCTATCAGGGCGCTGCCCTGGACCCGCTGGGCGGCCCCTCAGACCCCTCGTTAAAAAAAAAAAAAAAACGGCTCGCGCCTACGGCGCTCGCATTATTACTAAATTACTGGACCCCCAGCACTTTCGAAAATCCTGGCCGGGCCTGGTGATTCATGTTTTGCCATAAATAATATATCCTGATTTGCGTAAATAACTTATTTTGTACTACATAAATTATCAAAATTATCATGGGATGTTGAAATGATAATTAGAATCTATTGACTAATTTTACGATTTGTTTAGTGCGTAAAATTTAAGGTTAAAAAAAATTTTGCCCCCCCCCCCCCCCCCCCCCCCCCCCCACTTTTTGACGACTTCCTACGCCACTGAATTGGTTGACTTGATAACTAGATTTGACTCCTGTTTATCCACTATTAAGGAGAATATGACCTAGCACACTCGGGCTCTACAGAAAATAAGTAGTAAATGGGACTCTCTCATTAAAATGGTAACCAAGACAGAGGAGGAAATGATCCACGTCAATAAACAAGTGGGTTGTAAAGATGTCAATACACTTTTCATACATAGAACGTGTAGAGTCTTATTTAAGGCAGCATCTGCTACGTTTGGAACAGTCCCTCCAGCTCGTGGTCACTATGGCGATATCAATCCGTGGCCAAACCTTGGTTTGATGAGGAATGTCGAAACTAAACGTTGATGTCGAAATTAAAAAACGATTATTTTCTAAATAAATGTTAGGAAGCTGAAAAGTCCTACAAGTCGACTAAGTACAGAAGTATAAGTACAGAAGAAACAGGCGAAAGAAAGTTACGAATATGAAAATTAGTGATCCAAACGAGTATAAGAAATTATTGAAGGGTTGTAATATTAAACGCCCCCGTATCACATTTCGTCAGATGCATAACTATTTCAAAGACTTGAATGTCCATAACGACCCAGAAGAATTTGTATAAAAAAGTGGTGCTGGTAATTAACGTAATGTCATGATTAATGCTATAAATACTCATATATAAAGTCAAATGAAAAGTACAGGAAATAATAAAAGAAAATCCAGTTCGGATGATGATATAATAAATGAATACATTAAGGAGTCGTCCTCAGAAATGCTGGGTCGCTAGGTAAAAATCTTTTAATGTAATTTTTGATGGATACTGACTTAAAAAAACAAACACCGTATTGTGTAAAGTTATCCGATTTATATTCCCCACTCTTTTCTCCATAATAACTTTATAAACTCAATAACTGAAATAATTTTTATTAGGATAAATACACTTTTAATTGCTTTTATTAGGATATAGACTGTTATTTTATTAGGATATATACTGTTTATTGTTTTTATTTTAATGATTAAACTACACACGACAATTGTACACTACTACAAGCTGCAAGCGAGCCGACAACCCATTATTGTACACTCCTTAATTATACAGACCATACTGGCCGAGAATCTCAGCTAGGTGTACAGTCCTCATTCCCATAACCCAAGTTATACTTAGAAAATCTAGATATTGCCTTACTAAATTTAAAGTACAGATCACACAATGTTGCATCATCACATGAGCCGCACTCACAGGAAATGTGGGCCACATTCTCGGAAAATGTTATTCTCGGAAAATGCCGGTCAAGGCGTATGTCGTACAATGCTGACTTTGTTCCAAATGTATTGAAAGTTTCAGACGGGTTATGGTGAGAGTACTCACCTGTTTTCTTGTGGTATAGCTCATTAACATAAAAATTCATGGATACCAGGTAAAACGATAAATTTAGAAACAATAGTGGTGGTTTTATCTTACAATCGGTGGTGACGAACTGAAAGTAGATATATACAAATCGGAACAACTTGTTTCACTGTACTGAAAAATACAAGGTTTATAGTCTTACTACGAAATAAAACCAAGATAGGCTACAGATCACAGTATTGCGTCTTCATATTATCACAGTAGTAGCTGTCACAGACCTGTTGACGTATGGAGAGGGTAGGGCCTCATTCGTATCAGTCTTACGAGCTGTTAAAGCTGATTTCACACCGAAAAGTACGTATGTGTTCATGTTAGAACAGAATACAACGTGTATGTACTTTGTTATTCGGTAGATTTAGTTCATGTTAGTTTCAAGGCCGATATAGTGAGTTCATACATTGCATAGCCCGTTAAAGGGAGACAACCCTTACAGAAATTTATATATTTTTGCATCCTTAAATGTAAATAGACTATTTTGTTTACAAGCATTTATTTATAAGTGGTTGTTTACAAGAAGTGTATTAGACGAGAGACAAATTGTTGTTCATCACTGGTTTACAATTGTCAAGGAAAGCTATATTAATTTTGTTGAGTTATTAATTGCCTGATACTGAGAAATGAATTACAAGTTTTAAAGAGATCAACTATATGAATTTTGTTGAGTTATTAATTGCCTGATACTGAGAAATGAATTACAAGTTTTAAGGAGAACTATATGAATTATGTTGGATTATTAATTGCCTGGAACTGTGAGTTTATTAATACTCTTATTTCTGGAGAAACGAATAGAAAGGGATTACTCAAAGACAGCTGTTATAAGTAATTGATTCAATACACCACCTTGTACACCACTTTAATTTTAGTTGTAAATTATCTCTGTAAGTTGTGTATATATAATTAAATTGTGTTTTGAACTTCGCTGCTGGATTTCATCTTTCAATTATTTAAGAAATAATTAAAGATGATTCGTGTATTATTGCAGGATATACAACGAGGACGAGTATATTTTGCAATTGAATTAATAACGAAGGCCGCAGGCCTGAGTTATTAATTAAAATTGCAAAATATCCGAGTCCGAGTTGTATATCCTGCAACAATACACGAGTCAAAGTTGATTATTTCTATTCTACCATGTACTGTTTGGTTCTTAGATCGACCTCTTATAATAGAAAAACAGCAAAGAAACCCCGGGAAAGCCTTGTAATTTATTTCTTGAGTATTGCATTATTTGTTGATGAAATATACAGGCAATACAGTACTACGATCAAGAGCATCTTTCATATGGCATTGATTTTGAAAATAAACAAGAGGCCCATGGGGCCTGTATCGCTCACCTGGTTGGATTAGACCAAATGTCAAAATAATGTTCATATTCAATTTGTTTTATTTGTAAATCTCTAACAATTCTATATATGGTTATACATGTAGTGTGGGAATCTGAACTGCTTTAAAGATTAATGAAGTCCAGACTCTCTAAGGTCTGAAAGACCTCAAGAATTGTTTTTAGAACATGCATGCATTCATAACTTTATGACTAGTAGCGATTTAAAGGAATTACCTCTATTTCCCCTATTGGGCCCTACCCTTTTGGCCCCTCGGGGGTCAGAGTCATCAATTATGCAAAATCTGTTCGCCTTCCCCCAAGGATGTTTCTGACCAAATTGGGTTCAAATCCATTCATAACTTTATGACTAGTAGCGATTTAAAGGAATTACCTCTATTTCCCCTATTGGGCCCCGCCCCTTTGGCCCCTCGGGGGTCAGAGTCACCATTTATGCAAAATCTGTTCCCCTTCCCCCAAGGATGTTTCTGACCAAATTTGGTTCAAATCCATTCATACCTTAATAACTATTAGCGATTTAAAGGAATTACCTCTATTTCCCCTATTGGGCCCCGCCCCTTTGGCCCCTCGGGGGTCAGAGCCACCATTTATGCAAAATCTGTTCCCGTTCTGCCAAGGATGTTTCTGACCAAATTGGGTTCAAATCCATTTATAACTTTATGACTAGTAGCGATTTAAAGAAATTACCTCTATTTCACCTATTGGGCCCCTCCTCTTTGGCCCCTTTGGGGTCAGAGTCACCATTTATGCAAAATCTGTTCCCCTTTCCCCAAGGATGTTTCTGACCAAATTTGGTTCAAGTCCATTCATAACTTTATGACTAGTAGTGATTTAAAGGAATTACCTCTATTTCCCCTATTGGGCCCCGCCCCTTTGGCCCCTTTGGGGTCAGAGCCACCATTTATGCAAGATCTGTTCCCCTTCCCCCAAGGATGTTCCTGACCAAATTTGGTTCAAATCCATTCATAACTTTATGACAAGTAGCGATTTAAAGGAATTACCTCTATTTCCCCTATTGGGCTCCACCCCTTTGGCCCCTTTGGGGTCAGAGCCACCATTTATGCAAAATCTGTTCCCCTTCCCCTAAGGATGTCTCTGACCAAATTGGGTTAAAATCCATTCATAACTTTATGACTAGTAGCGATTTAAAGGAATTACCTCTATTTCCCCTATTGGGCCCCGCCCCTTTGGCCCCTCGGGGGTCAGAATCGATCACCATTTATGCAAAATCTGTTCCCCTTCCCCCAAGGATGTTCCTGACCAAATTTGGTTCAAATCCATTCATAACTTTATGACAAGTAGCGATTTAAAGGAATTACCTCTATTTCCCCTATTGGGCTCCGCCCTTTTGGCCCCTTTGGGGTCAGAGCCACCATTTATGCAAAATCTGTTCCCCTTCCCCTAAGGATGTCTCTGACCAAATTGGGTTAAAATCCATTCATAACTTTATGACTAGTAGCGATTTAAAGGAATTGCCTCTATTTCCCCTATTGGGCCCGCCCCTCCGGCCCCTGGGGGGTCAGAGCCACCATTTATGCAAATTCTTATTCCCTTCCGCCAAGGATGTTTCTGACCAAATTTGGTTAAAATCCAATAAGAACTTTTTGACTAGTAGCGATTTGAAACAAATGTTGACGGACGGACGACAGACGGACGACGGACGGACGGACGGACGGACGACGGACGCCGCGCCATGACATAAGCTCACCGGACCTTCGGTCCAGGTGAGCTAAAAAAAAGGATAAAAAAAAAAGGAAAAAGGTGGGCCTCCGTAGGATTCGAACTCTTTAGCCCACTCGGCTATAGTAACCTTTAATAAAACGGGTGAATATTAGATATATAAAATTGTTACAGCCGTGACTCCCGACCGTGTATTATTGGCACGAACGTGGGTTATTGGAAAATAATACATTGTTTTAAACCAATCAAAACTGGCGTTACATAGCAAACATGGTAGAATATCACTTAACAAACCAGTTTGTTCAGATATTATCCAGCACTAGATACTTAAATATCACTGTCGCAGACCTTTCTGTTACACAGTTTTTGTTTGTTATTTTTATCCCCCGCGAAACTCGTTTGCGGGGGATGTTAAATTGGGCTCCATCCGTCCGTCCGTCTGTGCGTCGTCCGTCCGTGCGTCCGTCCGACCGAGATTCTTTTCCGGGCTATAACGCCATAACCGTTCAACGCAGCTCCTTGAAACTGTCTGTATATATCAGACTAGTACCCTAGTTGTGTATTTTGCTATTGCGGACCTTCCATTTTCGGTACTTTTTCTGTCACCACGGAAACAATCAAAAATACTAAAATACTGTTTCCTTTTGTTTCCGGGCTATAACTCCATAACCGATCAACGCAGCTCCTTGAAACTTTGTGTATATATCAGACTTGTGCCCTAGTTATACCTTTTGCTATTGCGGACCTTCCATTTTCATTATTTTTTTCTGTCACCATGGAAACTTAGTCAAAAATACCAAATTACTGTTTCCTTTTGTTTCCGTGCTATAACTCAAAAACTGTTCGACGCAGCTCCTTGAAACTTTATGTATATATCAGACTTGTGCCCTAGTTGTGCCTTTTGCTATTGCGGACCTTCCATTTTCAGTATTTTTCTGTCACCATGGAAACTAAATCAAAAATACCAAATTACTGTTTCCTTTTGTTTCCGGGCTATAACTCCATAGCCGTTCAACGCAGCTCATTGCAACTTTCTGAATATATCAGACTAGTTGTGCCTTTTGCTATTGCGGACCTTCCATTTTCGGATTTTTTTCTGTCACCATGGAGACTTAATCAAAAATACCAAATTACTGTTTCCTTAATAACTCTTACTTTGAGCTTGATATATACATGTATTCATGTATTTGGGTGTTCATACCAACTGTGAGGCGTGGGGGATAATGCCAAGCTTTGCGGCTCCTTGTTGTTTTTGTTTTTAAGATTTAACACATTTGTCCCCCGTGACCTTTAAATGGGCTTAGCCAATTCATTTAAACAAAAAGTCCAATGTAACTGTATCGCTCACCTGCTACTAATACAACCTGAAAACAAGAGTCCAAATGGGCCTGTATCGCTCACCTGGCTCTACAGCAACTTTGAAGATGATTGAGGTCATTTCTACCGATACTATACTGATTACATCTTTATTTAAATATCAGAGTGCAGGATCGGTTAATTCATACAATGTATCAATAATTTTTCTAGTCCTTCATTCCAGCATACTATTGGCCTAATATCCGGCCTTGGACACTCTTGGCTTTCGCAAAATGATTGTTTACAGATTTAAGCCGATTTCACCCCCGTGACCTTGAATGAAGGTCAAGGTCATTTATTTGAACAATCTTGGTAGGTCTTCAGCCCAGCATGCTACAGGCCAAATACCAAGTCCCTGGGCCTATTGGTTATAAAGAAGTCGTTTTTAGATTATAGCCTATTTGACCCATGTGACCTTGAATGAAAGTCATGGTCATTTATTTGAACAAACTTGGTAGCCCTTCACGCCAGCATGCTACAGGCCATATATCAAGACCCTGGGCCTTTTGGTTATTGGAAGAAGCCGTTTGAAGATAATAGCCTATTTGATCCATGTGACCTTGAATGAAGGTCAAGGTCGTTTATTTTAACAAACTTGGTAGCCCTTCAGCCCAGCATGCTACAGGCCAAATATCAAGACCCTGGGCCTTTTGGTTATTGAGAAGAAGTCGTTTGAAGATAATAGCCTATTTGACCCATGTGACCTTGAATGAAGGTCAAGGTCATTTATATGAACAACCTTGGAAGCCCTTCATTCCAGCATGCTACAGGCAAAATATCAAGTCCATGGGCCTCTTGGTTATTGAGAAGAAGTCGTTTGAAGATAATAGCCTATTTGACCCATGTGACCTTGAATGAAGGTGAAGGTCATTTATTTGAACAAACTTGGCAGCCCTTCAGCCCAGCATGCTACAGGCTCAATATCAAGTCCCTTGGCCTCTTAGTTATTGAGAAGAAGTTGTTTAAATGAAAAAGTTGACGCCGGACAGACGGACGAACAGACGCTGCACCACGGCATAAGCTCACTTGCCCTTCGGGCAGGTGAGCTGATGAATGTGTTATCCTGTGGTTGCTAAGCTGAATAAAATATAGACCTTTCCACTTCAATATGAGAGAAAGCCAAGTGTATTCAATTCAATAAATTTTGTAGCCCTTTCACCAATTATATTCCTGGTCGATATCCCGAACCCAGGTATCTTGCTAATTTAGATGGAAAAGGTAATTAAATTCATTTGACACCTGTGACTTAGAAAGGCAATGTGGTTAATTTTAAGAAACAGTGTACCCCTTCATCACAGGATGGTACCGGCCCAATATCATGATTGAAGGCCACTTTGTTAGCTCACCAAGGTGAGCTTATGCCATACCGTGTCGTCCACAAATGGTGTTGCTGACCCCCCAGGGGTCTGAGGGGCGGGGCCAAAAGGGCCAATATAGCTATATTGATATAAACGACTTCTTCTCTGAATCCGAGCAATGGATATCATTCATATTTGCCTGGAAGCATCACTATGAGGTGGGGATTCAAAATTGTACAAATAATGGGGCTGATCCCCTAGGGGCCTAAGGGGCGGAGCCAAATGTCAATTGGGCTATAATTATATAAACGATTTCTTCTCTGAAACCCAGCAATGGATATTGCTCATATTTACTTGGTAGCATCACTATTGGTTGGGGATTCAAAATTGTACAAATGATGGGGCTGACCCCCCAGTGGCCTGAGGGGCGGGGCCAAAAGGGGTCAATTGGGCTATATTGATATAAACGACTCCTTCTCTGAAACCGAGCTATAAATATTGTTCATATTTGCCTGGTAGCATCACTATGAGGTGGGGATTCAAAATTGTAAAAATGATTGGGCTGACCCCCTGAGGGGCGGGGCCAAAAGGGCTCAATATAGCTATATTGATATAAACAACTTTTTCTCTGAAACCGAGCAATGGATATTGCTCATATTTGCCTGGTAGCATCACTATGGGGTGGGGATTCAAAATTGTCCAAGTGATGGGGCTGACCCCCCAGGGGCCTGAGAGGCAGGTCAAAAGGGGTCAATTTGGCTATATTGATATAAACGACTTCTTCTCTAAAACCGAGCTATAAATATTGTTCATATTTGCCTGGTAGTATCACTATTGGGTGGGGATTCAAAATTGTTCAAATGATGGGGCTGACCCCCCAGGGGCCTGAGGGGCTGGGGCAACAGGGGTAAATATAGCTATACTGATATAAACAACTTCTTCTCTGAAAACGAGCAATGGATATCGCTCATATTTGCCTGGTAGCATCACTATTGGGTGGGGATTCAAAATTGTTCAAATGATGGGGCAGGCCCCAGGGGCCTAAGGGGTGAGGTCTAAAGGGATCAATTGGGATATATTGATATTAATGACTTCTTCTCTGAAACAGGAAAATGGATATCTCTCATATTTGTCTGGTAGCATCACTATAGGTGGGGATTCAAAATTGTATAAATGATGGGCTGACCCCCGGGGGGCCTGAGGGGTGGGGCCAAGAGGGGTCAATTTGGCTAATTTGATATAAACAATTTCTTCTCTGAAACTAAGCAGTGGATATTGCTCATATTTGCCTGGTAGCATGGTCATGGGGTGGGGATTCAAATTGTACACATTTTGGGGTTGACCCTCCAGGGGGCTGAGGGGTGGAGCCAAAAGGGGTCAATTTAACTAAATTGATATGAACAACTTTTTCTTTGAAACAGCTCATATTTGACTGGTAGTATCCTTTTTGGTAGGGATTCAAAATTTCATAAAGGAAGAAACTGTTTATTGTTTCATATCCCATACAATCCAGGTGAGCGATACAGGCCCTCTGGGCCTCTTGCTATTGAGAAGAAGTTAAGTTTAAAGATTTTAGCACATCTCAGTGCCCTGCCCTTAAAAGCAGCTCATGGTCATTCATTGGAACAAACTGGGCGGTCCACATCCCAGCCTGAAACAGACCAAATATCAGTACCATGGGCCTTTTTGTAGATATTTGCAGATAGGTACAGATATAACCCCTGTGACATTGAAACTAAGTCAAGGTTATTAAGGAGAAAGTGTTCTATAAATTTGGAGAGAATTTTGAGTTGAATTTTACCACTGTAGAATTGTGCATCTTTTGGAATATCCAAATTCGATAATAAACGACAGCTTAAGAATCTTGCTACAAGGGCCGAGATCCCTTTTTATCACTCGGATTTTGAGTTTTCTCCGTCAAACACTCAAGGTAGATTATATTATTCTCTTACCCTGAAAAGGGATATCCGCAGTTTTACCGGGGCGAGATATTCTTATCACTCCCTAGGGAAAAGAAAAGCTACACGTGCTCTTCTCACGTTCTCAACATTTGTTTTTCGTCACGTCAACAATACCATGACATCACGGCAACAGTACAATGACGTCACATTGACAATTCAATCACGTCACGTCAACATTTCCTTGCATTGATGCAACGTCAATATTAGATACATAAGAGGGTAAACATGGTAAGAGAAAAATAATCATTCACCCCCATGGAAGTTAGACAGTGGAATCTCAACCCTTTGGGTAAGATCATTTAGCTGCCAAACACTCGGCAAGCCTGGTGTTCGGCAACTTAATAATCTTCCTCTCACGTTGAGATTCCCCTTTGTCACCCCCAAGGGGGTGAAGGGGGTGAAAGATGCTATTAATCTCACCCTAGGGTTGAGACAATCTCAACAACTGTATGACGTCATGGCAACAATACCATGATGTCATATCATGGGAGTGAGACGAGGGATGAACCTCAAGATGGTTAATTTGTTAAGCATGAAGGTTGAGATTCACAAATCTCACCCACAAGCGACTGAAAGATCATTACATTAGAGGTTGGCAGAGAAATCATGTCCTAGAGGGTAAATCCTTAACAAGTAAAATGGAAGACAATCCTGTGCATGATAGGAGATACTGACATGTAAACTTTTGAAATCATACAAAATAAAACTCTGAAAATTGCTCAATAATCTGATTTTATTTATTAGCAGACATCTTATCAATTTGTGACTAAAAATGAATAAAACAGGAGTAATCTCATTAATTCTTGTCCAATACGCTATTCAAATTATTTCAAAATGTAACTTTCATTAAGCCTGGGTTGTAAAAGGCAGGTCATACCTGAGGAGTACTAATGTAATCAAATTATGGGCCACAATTCATACTGAACATATTTGTTTAATGGCTGTAGAGAATATCAAGCCTTACACTGAAATACAGATGTTAAATTATATGTGCCTCACCGCCTAATTATAAATTATAATTATAATAATTATAAAGTATCTGCTTTTTTCATTTCCACACAATTCAAACTGATAGTGAATGTGTACTAGTTCATTTCAATTCCTCACTGGAACAACAAGACATCCTGACTAGATGCAGGTATTATAAATTTACAACACATTTTTTTCAAACATTGAAAAAAATTTAATTTCTTATTGTTAAATTATTTTTCTTGATCTAATATAAGATATTTGCCCTATAGTATTAAATTGATTGGTTAAGAATACGATGTGTTAGATGCCAAGTACCGATAGTTTGATGGGAACAGTTTATGGCACCTTTCGGTGGTATATCACTGAGGAAGAGGTAAAAGCAAAAACTGGCTGAATGTTATTCGGTAAAATTGCCATTAAGACTGGTCCAAAAATAAATTCATCAGACACAATATGACTAGAGCAATCAACCTTAGATGTAAATTGTTACTTTATTCACTTCCAATAGCTTTGTATCAACAGAGAACATTCAAATGTTGCTTGTTGAACACACGGGCAACAAATATCAAATGTTACATTAATATAATGTACGTACAGTCATACTTCAATATCTAGTCTTTTAAATTCACGCAATATACAACAAAACTCAAGATCATACAAAGTATTCTGTTTCATTAGTGTTGAGAAGGAAAATTGAGGAAAACCATTAATAAAATCTCCAGCTTCACTGCTAATTATTCTCTCTTCTAAAGGGCGACATTTCACTCATTGTGTTTCCTACAGATGTATGAAGACATTTTGTATATAGGGTTTTACAAAGCGATACAATCTCTCAAACTTCATTTTCGGTTGTAAAAAAAGTTCTAATCATCCAGCATTTCAATATAAGTGTTTACATCTGAAACATGAAAAGCAAGAGAAAACATGGCAAATACATGTCCGCCACCAATGTGGTCTGCTGATAAATATTGTGCACTTTGTGTTAAATAATTTATTCCTGTTGTGGTCCCTTCACGGTCTACACCTCTCCACAAATCTAGGATATAGGACGACCTCTCTGATGTGATGGCGGTTGAGAAGCCAGCACAGGAACCTTTCAAGTCCCAGGCCATACCCTCCATGAGGACAGGAGCCGAACTTTCGCTGAAAATCAAAAAAGAAAAATCTGAAGTCCTGCTGGGTAGATATTGTATTGAAATTAACCATAACTGTTATCAACACTCACACTCAGATATGGGACATTAGTAGAAAACCTTATTAACATAAGTGGTGGTCATCAAAACTTGTTCTGGTCTAATAACCACTTTATATCTTATTTACATACTTTCATGTCTTTCTTAATTACCTAGTGAATTTAAGGTCAACTTCAAAGTTCTCAAGTTTTAAAGGGTCAAAATTTCCAATCTTACAGTTTGAGTTACATAATGTATAAGGTTCAAAATTTCCAATTTTAAATTTCTCAAGTTAAAAGGTCAAAATTTCTAATTTCAAAATTACTCGATCATAATGGGTAAAATCTTCCAAGATAAAAAGTATATGATGTTCAATCATGTGGCTGTACGTAAACCTCTGATCTTACCTGATCAGTATACCAGTAATAGTTGGTGGGATCAACACTGTAGCTGTACGTAACCTCTGACCTTACCTGATCAGTATACCAGTAATAGCTGGTGGGATCAACACTGTAGCTGTACGTAACCTCTGACCTTACCTGATCAGTATACCAGTAATAGCTGGTAGGATCAACACTGTGGCTGTATGTAACCTCTGACCTTACCTGATCAGTATACCAGTAATAGCTGGTAGGATCAACACTGTGACTGTATGTAACCTCTGACCTTACCTGATCAGTATACCAGTAATAGTTGGTGGAATCAATACTGTAGCTGTACGTTAACCTCTGACCTTACCTGATCAGTATACCAGTAATAGTTGGAGAGATCAATACTGTGACTGTATGTAACCTCTGACCTTACCTGATCAGTATACCAGTAATAGTTGGTTGGATCAATCCCCTCTCTCTTGAACCCTTCCATCAGCTGCTCGTGTTTCCACATCCTCATGGACCCTCCAACAATTTCTCCGACATTGGGCATCAACACGTCCACCTGAAAAAAAATCCCAATGGTTCATTTATACTGCTTTTCATATTTTCACCAATAAATATGAGATGTTAACTTCAATATTAACAAGAGGCCCAATGGGCCTGTATCACTCACATGGCTCTACAGCAAATTTGCAGTTGATTGAGGTCATTTCTACAGATACTATGCTGATAACCAATTTATTCAAATATCAGAGTAAGCTAGGTTTATTCATGTCAATAAATATTCTAGTCCTTCATTCCAGCATACTATTGGCCTAATATCAGGTCTTGGTAACTCTTGGCTATGGCAAGATTTAAGAATATTTCAACCCTGTGACCTTGAATGTAGGTCAATGTCATTCAGTTGAATAAACTTGGTAGCCCTACACCCCAGCATGCTACAGACAGGCCCAACCACAAGTACCTGAGCCTCTTTGTGTTTGAGAAGTCGTTTAAAGATTTTAGCCTATTTGACCAATGTGACTTTGAATGAAGGTCAAAGTAATTTATTTGAACAAACTTGGTAGCCCTTTACCCCAGCATGCTACAGGCCCAATATCAAATCCCTGGGCCTCTTGGTTTTTAAGAGGAAGTCGTTTGAAGATTATAGCCTATTTGACCCATGTGACCTTGAATGAAGGTCAAGGTCATTTATTTTAACAAATTTGGTAGCCCTTCACCCCAGCATGCTACAGGCTCAATATCAAGTCCCTGGGCATCTTGGTTATTGAGAAGAAGTCGTTTGAGGATTATAGCCTTTTTGACCCATGTGACCTTGAATGAAGGTCAAGGTCATTTATTTTAACAAACTTGGTAGCCCTTCACCCCAGCATGCTACAGGCCCAATATGAAGTTCCTGGGCCTCTTGGTTATTTAGAAGAAGTTGTTTAAATGAAAAAGTTGATGCCAGATGGCCGGACGACGGACGCCACACCACGGCATAAGCTCACTTACCCTTGGGGCAGGTGAGTTAAAAATCAGCAAATTTCTGTCATTTTTCAATGTGATCTTATAAACATGTATTAAACAAATCAGATAGAAAACTTAAAGTGTATTGTTTAATAATTTTTGTTGTACATAAACATCTGCTGTTTTTTCACGATAGCTGAAATAGTATGACTACTATTTGTTTATACAGGTATAAGGTATCCAGGAAAATTGATATTTTCATGAAATTGTCTTAAACAAGCTTTAAACCATTAAAGAAAGTACTCACAATTTTTTTCATATCATGCAGTAACCAAGTGCACCATAGTATTACTAGATGGACTGTGACAATTACCAACTAAACCAGAATATCAAAATATCGTTACTTAGCTATTTTTTCTTTTGGATCTAACAATTATCAACAGAGATAACTCTACACTACAACATCCATCAGTTATACCCAAACTATCCTTGATACTTACAGACTCGGTCAGTCTGGGGTCATCAGAGCAGGGCTGCATGTAGAAAGACTTGATGTTTGTTGGAAATTTACACAGCAGTATGGGTTCGTTAATCATATCTGTCATCTTCCTCTCGGGAGCCTCGGGGATATCCTGTCAATAAAATGTCCCGTTATGAAATGGACAAAGATAAACCAGTCTATTCTTTATATGTGATATTAATCTTGTCAGCAGATACTGATGTAGGCTTTGAAAGTCGTTACTAAGGCCTGCCAGACAGCAACATATAATCTGACTAACCTTATTACATAAACAATAATTCTGTTCATGGGATTACACCTAGCATCTATCTTTTATGCATATTTCTGAGATAACCATAAAAATAGACTTTTTGATGATATGCCCACGTGTTACATTTACCTCTCCAAACTCGTAGTATGTGCCGTCATCTTTCTTGATATCGTTGGCACGAAGAAACTCTATGGCCTCACTATAAGGCATTCTCTTAAATGGCCTCTTCGGTGGTTTGAATTCCTGAACAGAAAACATACTTATGGTAAATAAATAATTTAATCTTTAGCCAGATTGAATTGAAATTTGTAAAATGGAAATAGTCTGTCTTAGTTTTCAATTCAAGTTAAGACAGAATTTCCATTTTACATGAGTTACAAATAATGTTCTTTGAGTGTCACAGTAAAATGTTGCTTCCTGAATTCTCATTAAAAGTGTAGCTATAAGAAGGAGTTCCGATACTCAATATCTTGACACCATTCCTTTGATATCACTTACAGGGTGGAGTTCCATGACAACCTTGCCATAGGGAGACTTGAGAACTCGATCTACGACATCACAAACAAGATCCTCTAGTCGGTCCAACAGATCGTCAAATGTGATGAAAGGGCACTCACCCTCAATATGTGTGTACCTGGTAATAAGATCAGAAAAATAGGTGATGACTTTCAAATTATGATTCACTCCGGTATGGATGATTTGTAGAAAGACTCATTTACAGTTATGGATGATCTAGCTAAATTTCAATACATTGTATATCACACCAGTGAAATGGAAACAGAATTCTTGCTCAAGAAAAAAATTTGAATTTGCCATGAGCTTAATTAAATTAAATTTCATTTCTTAGGATTAATTTTCTTTCAATTTTCTTACATTAAAATGTTTTCCTAAATTGTAAAGATGAAGCCAATGCACTATGCCATTGATATGAGATGTTTACAAGATTGATGAGGTGATATTATTGGGAAAGATAAAGCTTTAGAATAAAAGTATAGTACCTAACAGCTTCCTCTTTGTATTAGATAAATTCATCTTATACTGAAGAAGTACAAGTAGAGGAGAGAAGTGATTATGAGACAAATGACAATTGAAAGGCTTTATCTAATTCTACTTTTGTAACTTCAACTGGTTTATATCGTTACAGGAATGTATTATACCCACTCTGCTAGATGCCTCCTTGTGCGAGACTGTTCGGCCCTGTATGACTGAGCTATACAGAACACATCCCCCATGGAGGGTATTACCGTCTCCAGGTACAGCTGTGATGACTGAGTCAGATATGCCTAAGAAAAAACATATGACAAGAATTTCTTAATCTTGAGTTTCAGGTTTCAAATATCTCTGTGCAAATTCCACACAAAAGCACATTATGTGTTTACCTGGATAATAAGATCAGAAAAATAGGTGATGACTTTTGAAACATGATTCACTTTGATATGGATGACTTGTAGAAGACTCATTTACATTTGGGAATGATCTAGCTAAATTTTAATATATCACTCCAGTGAGACGGAAACAGAATTCTTGTCCATGAAAAAGGTTAAGGTTTGCCATGAGCTTAATATTACTAGTATTAGTATTAATTGAAAAACAATATCATCCCCTACTCCTATTATATCAACAAGGTGTAACACTTAAAGATCTATGAAACTTAAGTAGAGTTGATTAGTGGACAATTATAGTTAATATCGTTTATAGAGCTGTCGACAAATCACATTGCACCCCAAGCATACTGCTCTAAAATATACAGACTATAATTCCGTTCCACAGTTGATATGCATCGACAGCTATAACGATCGCATTGGATCCATCTCCTCATCTTTAAATCATTGTCACGCAACAAAATAACATGCATTGATATTTAAGGATTCTAAACCAAGGTACTTACTGAAGTTTGTGTGTATTTGATATTATATCGGAGTGAACTTAAATTCAAAGTGAATCAAAGCTCACCCCCACATTCGATTTTTCGAGTGTTACACCTTGTTGATATTGTAGGAGCAGGGGCTAATTTTTTTTTCTATTAATATTAACCAGAAACAGACACCTTTGATTCGTTATCTAAATATCATTTCTCAATTGTATCAAAAATGAAATCATTAAGTGTCAAAACATAACAAATGTATTTTTCGTGTTCATATGCAGCGACATCTTACCATATCTCCGAAATAATCCAGTTTGAACAACGTCGAACCACCTTCTACTTGTGTTTGCACAAGGGTTGGCGGCGTCACCTAAATAGTAGAAACAAGGTGACATCTAGGTATAATGTATCTCTAATAGTAGAAACAAGAGGACATTTAGGTATAATGTATCTCGCTCAATTATGATTTCACTAATATACACAGACCATCTTTTAATATGCAGTAACTATCCGTGTAATAAATACATATCAAGCTTATAGATATAACTAATTATGCTGGTCATAAACTGATCATGTTAAATACACATATGCTCTTATTAATGTCAAGTTTTCTTCCAGCATTCCAAATAAAATTCTCTATTAGGGTTATCAATAAATCTTTGTGAACAATGAAACACTAACCTCATAGTATCCCCTGTTGAAGTAGTGGTCCCTGAAGCACTGCATCACGACTGATCTCATCATCAACACTTTGGAGGTCTGTAATCAACAATAATTACAATGGACTTTGCTACCTTGTAAATTTCTGTTGATTGGTCGGTTTATTGAAACCAATTATCCAATACAAAATCTTAACCAATTCCCAGCACAATTTCCTACACATTTTGCTGTCTTTTGTACACAATGAAACCAGCATTTTCAAAGTGAACTGTTGCTGTCCAAATAACTTCAATCATGATGTCCTTGTAGACATACAAAGAATGTCATTTAAAGTCAATTCAGTCACACTTCATTTTATTTAATTAATGTTATGACATTATAATTAGAATGTACTAGGGATATAATGGACAGTTATTGGAATACTTATACAACAAAAGATAAATTGATCACTTCACACTGGAAGTTTACTATAGGCCTTTGTAGTATTACCACCACCAAGATATCCACACTATGAACAAGTATACTTACGTTCTCTCCTCTCACCATCATATGGCGGTTGTCAAGCTGGACGTCTACATTGGCATCCTACAAGTAGCAAATACAGTCTTATAAGGCACTAGGATTATCTACCAAAATCCCAATAATAAATTACTATCAATTATAATAGTTTATAAATATTCTGCTATAACAAAGTTTGGAACATTATTGGTCTGGAAAACAAATTATCATTAAAAGTTTTATTAATTAAAAAACACAAACCTGGAAAGATACTATGTTTTGAAGTATTCAAATTCATATCATAAAACGAAATGAGCAAAGATTAACAGAGATGTAGCACAAACACACACTTGTATAGGGGGTATGTCCCTGTTCTCTTTTAAACATCATAAAAGCTCATACCGTATTTGACCTAATAAGGGCACAGGGTGCGGGTAATTGACAGTGGGGCGCCCTTATTAAGGTAAGTTATTCTGAAGTTTTATGAAACAGACTACAGAGCAACCCGCTTATTTGCATAGCCCTTTTTCCATGACAAAATATGCAAATAACCAGAGTATTCGTATAGGCAGAGTTGGGTTTTGGCCCCTCTTATACACTATGTAGATCGTCAGGTCGGTACTCAAAATGGGCGCTATTGTTTACATTATTTGCATTAAAAAAATATATTTAAAAAAAACAGTATTTAAAATATAAGAGTAAATACGAAATACATGGGTTGTTATTCTTTGTGATGTGTATTGTCGTTTGGGTTTGTTTTGGAAAATGGCGCACACACAAAGAGTTGTCGTTCATTACACATATGCCCCCACAATGCAACGCGCCTAGTAAACAATCATGGCGATCGCAACCTGCCTCAGCGAGTGTTCAAGTGCACAGAACACAGGTTTGGATCGATGCTATAATAAATAAACAAATCTCATCAAAAGATGAGGCATATAAATATTTTATTCAGTAATTCTTCTGCACATTGCTACTGATATGGTCTGGATAATAACTTAATGTCGATATTGATGCATCGAACGTAACCTGTAATGACGAAGTGTGAACCAATGATAAGATAACGTTGTACATCATGTCGAATCAATATGTAAGTTAAAACACTTTTCATAAAACTTTTATTACGGGAAAATCACAAAAATATCCTAAAATCAATTAAAAATTTTCGATTTTTTTTTTGAATTTTTATATGCATATATGCGGGAGTCGGTGTTTTAGTCGATGCAAATGCATGGGTTTAAATACAAAGATAAAGAAGAAAAAAATCAGGGACCTGAGAATTTTATGCAAATAAGCGGGATATTCAAATAACCGATATGCAAATAAGTGGGCTCCTCTGTATACCTTGTAGCAGAATTACCAAGGCTGTGGAAACGGTAAAATATTCAGTCATAAAAATATTTCAGATGAAGATATCTATTCATTATCTTATATTAAGCTTAAACATCACTTGAATATTCCTGTAAACTTGTAAACCATGCCAGCTGATCTTTAGACCAGAGAATGTGTGTTCCACCATTTATGTTCAAATGGAATTCTTCTGTGTTTTATTGATAGATACAGGTGATTTCCAAGATCATATCAGACATCGTTTTCTTTGACCTAATAATTGATTAATAATGTCTTTTACTAGCTTTCTGTTCTGGACAAAAGTTATTTTTCAACAAGAATGAAGTCTTTTACTTTATCTTCAAATATAGATGGTAAGTTATTATTTGTATGTGTGTTTAGTTTCGGGTGCTCTTTGCACTGACATGTCATCTGTAGGAATAGACAAAATGTGGCAAAAACTTGTGTTCCAGTTACTTAATCTGCTGAAGAAAATTGAACACATAAAGTAGCAAAACTTTTCAAATGAATTATTACTTTTGAACACCATTTTGACACTCAGTCAAAGATTTATTTCCTTGAAAAAAAGTAGGGGTGCCCTTATTAGATCAAATACGGTACATTTCTCTGTTAACAGATTTCATAATTAAGTTTTAATTTAAAAGGAAAGGAGTATTTTAATTTGCCTAGCTTTGTATACTGAAGAGGTCCTGGGAAACTTGATAACAAATGATGTATATTGAATTGAAGAAAACCTAATCTCCGGTAAAACATACCTCGTTGAGAACATTTTCAGCTCCTCCTGGAGGAGATGCCCCAATCAATTCCCAAAAATCTGCATTCAATTCATGTCCATCAGGGGCCTGCAACAACATATGTCATGTAGATATTTTCCTAATCAAAATTACTTAAATAAGCTGTTCGTTAATAATTTCTTAAAAATATTCTACTTTAATTTAACAATTAATATTTTGAAAATATAACATAATTTTTGTACAATTTTACAACAAAAATTCAATATTTAGCAATTCAATGAAGTATAAAAGACAAATATTGTCAAAGTGATTCAAATGCATTTTCCTTTCTTATAAGATGGTATAGCATTCTGATGGCTACCGTATAAAAACGAAAATCCTAAGAATACAAAATGAACTTACAGTTTTCCCTTCAGGAACAACCGAGATTTTACCGTAGACACAAATAGCCGCCTCGGTAGATAACAGCAGGGCGTCATATGTATGACACTAAACGGAAACAAAAACACCTTTATACATCAATTTACCAGTAAATATTGAAACATTTATCTCAAATGGAAATGTTACAGTCACACTAATTAAAATGACATCATCAAAGACTTAAAAGATTTATTTGATCCTTTTTAATATTAGAAATGTATCATACTACATAATGTATATTGAAGTTAAGAAATTAATCAAATTAGATTCTGAACAAAATACTCAACTTTTAGTCCATACATGCAAATTGACACCATTAACATTATATGGTTTCAATAAATGGATTTTTCAGCTGATATCATTTTTATGTTCAAAATCTATGAATTACTTCTGGTATGTTTATTTTCTGTATAAACCTTAAAAGCTTATTCTTTTCCATAACATGACAACATATTTAATGTTATGTTTTTGGTTTGTTTTTGTTTAACGTCCTATTAACAGCCAGGGTCATTTAAGGACATGCCATTAAGGACATGCCAGGTTTTGGAGGTGGAGGAAAGCCGGAGTACCCCGAGAAAAACCAGCGGCCTAGCCTACAGTCAGTAACTGGCAACTGCCCCACGTAGGTTTTGAACTCGCAACCCAGTGGTGGAGGGCTAGTGTTAAAGTGTCAGGACACCTTAACCACTCGGCCACCGCGGCCCCTCTAATGTTATTAATGTTATGTATCAAGTGATATATTAATAGAGAGCTGAAATGACCTGTAAGTGTATAAAATAATCAGTTTTTCAAAAATCTGTTAATACTCCAGAAAGAAAGCTTACCAGTTTATCAGACAAAAGACACTGTAAAAATCCTGTACCATCTCTCAGAACAACGAACATCATGTTTTTCCCTGTAAACAATCATTTATATACATATATATATATATCGCTTACGTTAAATTTACGTTTAAATCTAGACAATCCTATTTTACAAAATCACAAACTGTACTCCTGATGGTACAATGACTAAATGAAAATTAAAAAAAATATTAAAGTTAATTTTGACACTTTAGGAATCGGATTCTGAGGTATGCTTGATCTATTTTACAACTTCTAACTGAATCTGCACAGTTTCTCAGTACAGAATTGATTAATTCTGATGGAAATCTTTAATATTTTGACAGCAGTGAATGAAAAGTCCACTTGGTAGGCAATATGGGCTACTCACAAATCGTAGGATCCTATATACAGACCTTGTCTCCTCATCCTGTGCACCCAGCCATAAACCTTCACACGTACATCTCGGTTAGCCACAGAATCTCTTATCTTAATCTGAAAATATAAAAACATCTGTCTCCACTGACTGTTTTTGCATTCTATTATTTTTCATTTGTAAATTTACCTGTTCTTGAATAGCAAATATGAAGGTTTTTTCGGGAAATGAATATAGTTGTTTTTAGTATTAAAATATATTGAATTATCTTTATTAAATATTGCAGACATTGACGATTGATGTAGATGGAGATGTCCTCTTCCATATTATAATCCAAGATGACAGAGCACATTTTCCCTCTTGCATAGGTCCTTATTTGTGGATAATCCCATCCTACTCTTGCCCATTTTCAGTGCACTAGCCCCCTGGGCTTACACTCAGTAAAATATGGTACCATATTGTTTGGGATAATTTCACTTGTTATTTGGTATTAATGGATTTATCAATTAATATCTATATATCTACATAATGTAGTTTGCATTGTCACATAATACTGACCTGTTTAGCTGCTGGGAGACTGGCATCTTCAGTTATCACAATCTTTTTGGCCTCCTCTAAGTTTTTCTCTCGCTTTTCTGCATCCTCTGCCTATGGGGAAAATACTGAATTAATCTATTTGAATTGAGAGAAATTTGATCTATCATAGCTTCTGATTTTTCTTGCATCTTTTTCTTTCTTTAATTATGTAAAAATATAATATTGAAATTGTTTGGCCCGACTATTAGGAAGGAATTCCACTAAAATCAAAATAAATTAAGAAAAGAAACTAAACATGAATCATACTGCAATAAATACATCAAAACACCATATTTGGGCTAAATTCTGATACAATCTATATAAATTTAAACTTGAGAATCCACACACCTCTTTCTTCTCCTTTTCTGAACTCTTGTTCTTTTCTCTCTGCCAAATTTTCTGCTGCTTCTTCAACTGTGCTTTTGCAACTGGTTCCCATACCTTCAAAATAATCAATCAACAAACTATAGTCGTTATCTGATAAGATTATAATACTAACAAACTATACAAGAGTACTTAACAGTCACCTGAGACTTAAATAGGCAGCTATCTTCTTTGTATCATCAAGAAGAAACCATCTCAACAGGCAGGAGGCAGCGATTTCTAGTTTTTTATTCAGTATTTACAAAGTGTCCCAAAACAGTTCCTACATACATATGTATACCTTGTAGCAGAATTACCAAGGCTGTATATAATAGTCAAGTTTCAACCCTTCCCATAATTCTAACCAATTTTGAATCATTTAAATGAAACAAATCATGCTCAAAAATGTGATTTTTTTCTACATGAACTATAGTTAAGTTTAGCACCTTCCAAGCACCTTACAATTTTGATAAAGCACCTTAAGGAACCTTCCATCCATGAAAAAGTATTTGATTCTACCATATCTAGGTCTTGAGGCCCCTGAGGGACAGGTACATACAATTTGCAATTCTGGTAGACCTTTAGCCCAGGAAGGTTTCTGCAAAATTTCATCAAAAGTGTTTTAAGAGTTTTTGAAAAGAAGTCGAAAATGTGAAAATTTTAACCAACGAAGGACATTGCAAAATGATGGATGAAGCCGTTTTGGAAAAGGTCACTGAGCTTCCCTCAGTTGACCTAAAAAAGAAATCATGCTACTTTATAGACTTACCTTTCCTTCTTCCTTAGCATCAACCAAAATGTTTGGAAATGGTTCCTTTCCTGCATGTCGCATAGCCTGTTTGAATAAAGGTAAAATTTGTCTAAATGAACACAAAATAAGCTAATTTGTTATATATGACTGTGAATTTAGCTGTTTTCTGATTGGTCAAGACCTCAGTAAGAGGTCATGATGAAATGGGAAGTTAACCTGAAACCACAGGTGACTGCTTCCAGTTAGTATTTATATAAAAAAAATATAGCCCCTACTCTTACTATATATCAATATTAAAGGTGTAACACTCCAAAAGTTGGAAGTGGCGGTGAGCCTCGATTCACTTTGAATTTCAATTCAATCCGTCTAAAATATCAAATACACACAAACTTCAGTAAGTACCTTGGTTAAGATTCCTTAAATATGAATACATGTTATTCTTTTGTTGTGTAACAATGATTCAAAGAGGAGAAAAAGAATCAAAAGTGGTTGTAATAGCTGATGATGCATCAACTGTGAAATGTAAATTTATCCTTTATATTTTAGAGTGGTTTATATGCAAGGAGCAATCTGATTGGTCAATAGCTCTGTAAAACAAGAGGCCCATGGGGCCTGTATCGCTCACCTGGTTGGATTTGACCAAATGTCAAAATAATGTTCATGTTCAATTCCTTTTGTTTGTTAACCTCAAACAATGCTATTTATGGTTATAGCCTGGGAATCCCAACTGCTTTAAAGAAATAATGAAGTCCAGACTCTCTGAGTTTACAACATGCATTTATATCTTTATGACTAGTAGTGATTTATGGCCCCGCCCCTTTTGCCCCTCGGGGGTCAGAGTCACCATTTATGCAAAATCTGTTCCCCTTCCCCCAAGAATGTTTCTTACCAAATTGGGTTCAAATCCATTCATAACTTTATGACAAGTAGCGATTTTAAGGAATTACCTCTATTTCCCCATTAGGCCCCGCCCCTTTGGCCCCTTAGGGGTCAGAGTCACCATTTATGCAAAATCTGTTCCCCTTCCCCAAAGAATGTTTCTTACTAAATTGGGTTCAAATCCATTCATAACTTTATGACTAGTAGCGATTTTAAGGAATTACCTCTATTTCCCATATGGAGCCCCGCCCCTTTGGCCCCTTGGGGGTCAAAGTCACCATTTATGCAAAATCTGTTCCCCTTCCCCAAGAATGCTTCTGACTACATTGGGTTCAAATCCATTCATAACTTTATGACTAGTAGCGATTTGAAGGAATAACCTCTATTTCCCCATTAGGCCCCGCCCCTTTAGCCCCTTGGGGGTCAGAGTCACCATTTATGCAAAATCTATTCCCCATCTCCCAAAGGATGTTTCTGACCAAATTGGGTTCAAATCCATTCATAACTTATGACTAGTAGCGATTTAAAGGAATTGCCTCAATTTCCCCTATTGGGCCCCGCCCCTCAGGCCCCTTGGGGGTCAGAGTCACCATTTATGCAAAATCTGTTCCCCTTCCCCCAAGAATGTTGCTGACCAAATTGGGTTCAAATCCATTCATAACTTTATGACTAGTAGCGATTTGAAGGAATTACCTCCATTTCCCCTATTAGGGCCCCGCCCCTTCAGGCCCCTTAGGGAGTCAGAGTCACCATTTATGCAAAATCTGTTCCCCTTCTCCAAAGGATGTTTCTGACCAAATCGGGTTCAAATCCATTCATAACTTTATGACTAGTAGCGATTTTAAGGAATTACCTCTATTTCCCCATTAGGCCCCGCCCCTTTGGCCCCTTGGGGGTCAGAGTCACCATTTATGCAAAATCTGTTCCCCTTCCCCAAAGGATGTTTCTGACCAAATTGGGTTCAAATCCATTCATAACTTTATGACTAGTAGCGATTTGAAGGAATTACCTCTATTTCCCCATTAGGCCCCGCCCCTTTGGCCCCTTGGGGGTCAGAGTCACCATTTATGCAAAATCTGATCCCCTTCTGCCAAGGATGTTTCTGACCAAATTTGGTCAAAATCCAATAAGAACTTTTTGACAAGTAGCGATTTGAAGCAAATGTTGACGGACGGACGATGGACGACGGACGACGGACGCCGCACCATGGCATAAGCTCACCGGACCTTCAGTCCAGGTGAGCTAAAAAACTATAACTATAATTGTCGACCAATCAATAGCCTACTTTCATAACACAGTCAATGCATTGTTTGATATTCGTCAGTGAGTGTAACACCTTTTTGATATTATAAGAGTTGCTAAAAAATTTTCCCTAAAAAATTACCTGAAGCAGATGCTTGTGAGCTGAAACTAGCAAAGTTCTGCACAAGAAGTTTTGAAGTTATTAATAACATTGTAAATTGCTAACCAAGATTAAATAAAAATAATAACAGAGAATTTCCCACATCTTCAGTAATTTTAACCAATCACACAATAGTATTGTTGATCATTAGGCTGAAATAAGAAACATTTTGACTGTATTTCAGATACTGATCGATAATACTGTGGTAAAGTATGTAGAAAAATACTAAAATCAACAAGGAGACATCGATGAAAACATTCCGGGATAATTTGGCAATTTTTTTTTAAAAAGCTGTGACATTAACTTTGAAAAATCTTACTGTTGCCCTTTCAGTAAAGCGGAGGAAAGTGATATCTGTTAATTGTACTGTTACAATAATAATTTCGGTAATGGTAAAAGATACAATAAAATGTCTGGAATTGTATTAAACTATTCTCGTTTTTGTTATTGTTTTATTAGATGTAAATTTTCTGATAAAAATGAATACTGTTAATCTTAATTATTTATAAACAGTAATTGACTTTATAATATTAAGGTTAATACTACATTTTAAAGTCTTTGTCAGCTTAACTAATAAAGTGGTCCTAGCCTATTAAATATTAAGTGTAAAAAACGTCAACTTTATTTATTTTACAACAATTGTGACACACGTTGTACCAACTTATATTGCCTGTAATTTAACCATTCTTATGTGCACGTGTGATGATTTTAATGGTCTTACTAATGGACAAAACCAAGTACCTGGAGAAAATTAAGTGAAGCTATCTATATATTTATATAGTGGTCAAGTACATCAAGGAGTTGGAGAGTTGCATTGTTTATCTACTGTACCTGTAACAGAGAATGTCTTTTACTTAGTAAACATACTAAGGTTGAAAACTAATAGAGCTTTGCATTTCCATATGATACAACTGTATTTAATGAAACTGATCTTGATTGTATTTTGTCTGTATATGCGTTCTGTTCTAGAGATCAGCTTTCTCCATACGTTTGTATATTCATTTTTTTTGTGTCTTGGTAAATAATAATTAATTTGTTACCTAAACCAATGGTACTGCCTGTTATTTGTATTTACAGAACTACTTTTGTAAAACATTATATGGAATAAGTTCATTTCCACTTTTGTTTTACCTCTAAAGCATCATATACAGTTACCCAAACCTGGTGTAGTTTGGCACGCGTAAACTGGGTAAGTTTCACTCCTGACATCTCATGATCATATCTTAAATGATTTTAATTGATTAATAAAATGTTTCCTACAGCATGGCATAATATTACAAATATAATCAGAAGATGCAAGAATGTTTTTGAGTATTTTTGTCAAAAAATGAAAGGACAAATTCAGGAAGTAGAAAATAATTATTTTAAAACCAACACATGACTTAGTTAACTTAGGAAGCACAGGCGTTTGAAGTTTTGAATTGAATACTAATAAAATAACTGATAGATACCTAGAATACAATATCCTTCCTATTTCATGAATATAATCAATTAAAATAAAAAAAAAACATGGAACATACTTTGTTTAGTTTGACATTATTGAGAGAATGTTACATATACCTGGTACTATAGTTCCTACCCACTTGGCTAAAATAAAACAATACTGAGTATATAGGTATATGTCCTTAGTGTGTCTGAAGGGGGCATGGAGTTGCATCATGTCAAATCAGACATTTACATTTCATAACCTGTGGATTTATCAAACTAAAAATACACCAAAATGATGTAACCGCAGTAAATACTTAGTAACTGTCTAGAATGATCATATTCATATATTCCATATTCATTATACACACTTGGCTGAACAGGACCAACTAAACATTCATGTTAATACCTGTATGACAGTTTTGAAAGGGTTTTGTTCTGTGCCATCACCATTCTCGTCGGATCCTCGCTTTTCAGATGTGTATAACTCGCCTGAAAATGAAAACATATCAGATGAATTTCATTCCACTTCAAAAACGACATATGCAGACACCATTTCAATCAACTGTCTAAGACTACAGTATTGCATCATTATATTAGCCGCATGCATTGCAAATGCAAATCTGGGAAAAAAGCAGGTCAAGGTATACATTCTAAAATATATATTAAATATTACCATTTGTAATATTTAGCACTGGAAACCATAGGTGCCTGGATGAAAAAATTCAGTCTGACAGTTCTGTGGTTTTAAATACCCTGTACGTAGCAGCAAGCTTTTGAAAGTTGTGGGAGATTTTATTCATCAGAATATTAGACGAGTGTCCCTGCGTCTATTAAACAATGCTGATAACGCAGTGTTTTTCACTGTACCATATCAAATTGTTGATGTCAACTTTTTGGCAGGGGTCCCACACAGTACAAGCAAAGATGGACAGACAAAAGACTTATAACGTATAAGCTTGTCCTTCATATCTGCCAACAGATTTAATAGTTTTGTTACATAAGTTACACAATTAAAATATGGGAATCCTATTTCTTGCCTTGTTGGATTGTGATACCAAAGTATTTGGCTTCATCAGTATGTTGGAGTCTGTGGCCGTAGATAACATTTGTAATTTTTCTGGGTTTTTGTTCTTAAGAGATGTCCACATCTACAGGACATTTCATTTTTGGGATGGAATTCCATTTTCCACATTTTTTCCATATCATATATTTCGTCAAGATTGTTTGTAAAACTGAATTATCCTTATTGGTACAGTGAGCTTTTCTTTCTTTTTTTTTTAATCATATAGATTCATCCCAGAATCCAGAAAAAGCAGCATTGAATTGACAGACTCGCCTGAAAATGTTCAATATCAGATACATTTCATTCCGCTGAAACAAACATCATCAACAGATAAATTCACTGTTAATCCTTCATTCTCATGGGGCGGAAGAAAAGTCAAAAGATTCTATAGCGTCAACAGGAAACGGAGAAAATGTGACCTAAGACTAAGTGCCAGCTGCTGTTATAGAATTTAGAAGCCGGTTGACGTTGCACGTGTCACTTGGGTGTGCGGCTGTTGGCCAAACGGTTTATTTATACTTACCTAAGCTTACGCCTTCCATTTTTGCCACTGCTTCTTCTGCCATCGTATGAAATAAAATCGTTGTGGATATAACCTTTCTATCTGCTTTATAAAGGCTACAAATCACAAGATTGCATCATCATATGGGTCGCATGCAATGCAAAATTGTAATTCCGGAAAATGCCTGTGATGGCGTATGTCGTAAAATAATGGTTTCTTTATTTAAAGTATTAAGGGCTAGCAAGGCAGCATTTGAATTAAAACATTCAATTTATATTACATCTTGAATAACTTGCTATTTTATTTCTTGTATCATAATCATGTCTCAGTTTACTTTAGCGACAACATTTGTCCTAATTACGGCCCCTGCATGCGGAGAGATTTTGCATAGAAGAAAAGCTTTGGTTTCTTCAAAATTGGCTAAATTATTGCCCCGCAATACAATTTAGGAACGTGATAGTCATACAAGGGATATTTTAAGCCATCAAGATGCTTTGTTGATTGTTGCCGTAATATTACAATACGTCAGTTTTATCACTAAAGAGTGTCAACATGGCGGTCCATTTAAACGTTTAGAGTTATTGCCCCTGATCCCATCGGAGAATGGGAATGGAGTTCAATGCATAGCGTTAGTTGAACAAAATGATTTCATTACCCATAGAGGATTTTACTCAAATGAAGATATGGAACAAACGACAAAGTTGACGCAATCCAAACTCGTAGCTACAACTGTTTTGGAGCCAAAGGATGAACTGAATGAGGTGAAATGTTATATAGCTCTACCACCATAAGATTTTGTTATGAAAATGTTGTTGTTTTTTTTCCTGTAGAGTAGATGTCACTTATATGGTTTCGTTCATAAACGATAGTAAGAATATAAAATATCCATAAATTTTCTTTTGTTATCCGGTAATAATCGGATGTGCACGTTATCTGCATCTGACTTCTGATAATGAGAATTAATATAAAGCATTTCCTTGTCCATAAATTCAGATATAATGAAATACTGTGTACTGCTAAAATTAAATGAAGACAACTTATATGTGAAGTTATAATTAGATATGAGATATATATTTGCATTCCAGTGATTTTCATTACACCGTAAAAGAAAGTGTCAACACTGACTTAAACCTTAAACATGTTTAGGAAACCACCAACTTGCAATTGTGTTAATACGTAGACTTCCCTATTACATGCCAATTGAGGTATAGCTTTGTTACTGAAAATAGCCAATATCACTTAAAACTTAACTTTGTAAAAAAAAAATGTCCAAGTCACATTTATTTCATCATGAAACACCTTAAAAAATAAAATAACAAATGTAAAAATAAAAATTATTTGCATGCTGGAAATTTATAAAGTACCAAAAATGGATGCAATTCTTCTGGTTGAGTAACATCAAATTTCTAAGAAGAAAACACTTTCCGTAAACACTTTCAGTAAAATTTACCTCATGGTAAATTAATGTGCCTTTCAATAATATGATGCAAAATTCACTGTTAGGCAATTTTAGCTATTTTTTAAAATTTTATATAGTACACATGTATAACAATACAATCCATAATCCAACTTGCATGTAATACACAAGTTTGCGGTTTTCCCCAACCTGTTAAAGGCAAGACAATACTCATTTTTGCTATAGCTAAAGGTCTGTTTGTTAAAGGTCACTTAATTGGTTCTTATGGACAGGTTCGATTAATTCCTTAAATAAGTTTTGTTTAACATTTTTTATGGTATTTCATGTTTTATATATAATGTGTGTAGCTTCCAAAAATGTGGATATGAAGATGTAAATGCTGAAGAAATTAGCTAGATTTGTTGGATGGCACTAACCTACACTGATAAACAATAGAAGCCGTATACGTACATGTAGGTTTACTGCAGTACTTCAGTTTCCTCCTCCTCCTCTTGACATTTTAAAATGAAATTTTTTTTTTCAAATCAATCTTATTATTTTTTGTTTATATTCATGAAATGTATTTTTCAGAGATTTGAGCAGTGTTACAATGTTGTTAACAATATCCGAAATGGAATGTCGGACAGAGAGGCAAATGATGCACTTAATTCATATGTAAGTATATGTATTAAATTAAACTAGTCCTTACTTAAATGCCATAAATTCAAAAATGATAAAACAATAGTTGAATGAATAAAAGATTTAAGAAGTTTTATTAAAGCCAAATTTTACACCAGATAATTTTAGCTCTCTACAAAAATGAATATATAAAAGTTATTGTAATTTATATATACAAGAATGCATGAAAATGATAGTTGATTTATTTTTAATACAACATCTTATTTATATATTTTGGTTGATTTTTCAGGTATCAAAAGGTCCATCTCAGCATGAGGAAGTACAACTGGGTTTGTTGTATGCAATCCTTACTGACCCTACAGCATGTTCCAAGGTGACTTTAATTTTAGGACTTACCATATGTATTCTCAAATAAGCCCTAATGATCAGGTTCATATCACTAAACTAGATCTCGCAAGAAACGGGGCAATCCTCATGCTGAAAATAGTTTCCAATGAAACTTATAATCATGTACTTCACATTACAAATATGGCTGTGAAATGTTTGGAAACTCAGATGACGTTTCTGTAATGTCAGGTTTGACAGAAAAATGATCTATGTATATCTATATATATCAATATATATGGGTTTTCTATCCACACTACGGTATTGAACAGTCGAAAAACATACAATGAAGTGCTGACTTGACTATACCTTTTACATTCAAATGATTATCCTTTTCAGAGTTATCGGGATATTACCTTAATCAGCAGAGATGCTATGTCCCTTGTCCTCAGACATACAAATCAATTAATATTTGAAAAATGGTTGAAACTTCTGGACAACACTAAGTTCCAGGTGAGTAAAAAAAATCAGATCTTAATTAGAGATTTTTCGAAATTTGAATGACTTCATTGTGAAAAATAAACAGTAAAGAAAATATAGGCATGGACAAATACTGTATATTACAAAAAAAAGACCCAATATTTTATAAAAATCTCTAGGTTTGATTTTTTTGCCTGTAAGTCGTATATATACATATCTAGCTATATATAGTTAGACTTTAGACTGTGTATTTTGATTGTTTAATATCAGGTGATCTGGTTAGTGAGGGCACTTGTGAAGAGTGCAGTGAATGGAACAGAAAGTGTTTGTCAAAGCCTGCTTCGACAGATAGCTGGTGAGTATCATGATACAGAAACTAGGGGCTTTTAAATACTTTTGAAAACAAAAGCTTACTTTTTATATAAGCACAAATTTTATGATTTAGAAATAAGTTAAGACATAAATATATTTAACTAAGTTTAAAATAATATTATATTGACATATTTGTAATAATTACAACCTGTTTGTTTTCATTATTTCTATAGGTGGGGATGTTTCTCAAAAGAATATATGGCTGACGGAGAATATGCTTGATGTATTTTCAGAAAATCGGTATGTATATAAGAATTTGAAGACTTTACTCTCTTGTAACAAAAATTTGCAGAAGCTATGGTGTTAATTACTTAGTTGCAGTTGTGCGATTTCATTTTGGGGAAAATGAGGTATTTCGAGTGTATTGAAAGAATAAGTGATTTTACAAAATAGGCAGTTTGTTTTCCAATGCATCTATATTTATACATATTTATGACATAAAAAGCTGCTTGCATACTGCTCTTTTGTTAACAAGTGAGTTATAAGGTAGGTTTTGGGGGAAAAAAGTACAAAATGTTGTAGTGAATTTTTAAGAAAGCTAAAAGTTACCATACTCGCAAAGTGGAACAAAATTAAATGAGCCATAAACAATATGCACAATTGTGGTAAAATTATAGTTTGAAATTGATGAAAAATTTCTATGAGGTAATAGAATCAAACAATGATTATTGCAGCAGGGATGAAGTATAATGACAATAATGTTTTTTATGTTATCAGACCATGGCTAGACAAATTCCCATCTCTCATAGCCACCGTGGTGTACACATATCTACGAGTAATTGAGGACCACAACGGACCATTGTTTGTCAATTTAAGACAGAGAGAAGTGGAACTCTGTATTGGTCTCCTGCGAGAAAAGGTAAAACCAGGAATAGAAAGAAGATCAAGATACACACAATTTATAATTAACATTACCTGGTAGTGACTTTAGTTTAAGCTCAGATGGCAGATTGCACCTGTATGATAGTACAGTATCTGTCTACCTTGTGTGTTGGTACAGTATCTGTCTGCCTTGTGTGTTGGTACAGTATCTGTCTACCTTGTGTGTTGGTACAGTATCTGACTACCTTGTGTGTTGGTACAGTATCTGTCTACCTTGTGTGTTGGTACAGTATCTGTCTACCTTGTGTGTTGGTACAGTATCTGTCTACCTTGTGTGTTGGTACAGTATCTGTCTACCTTGTGTTGGTACAGTATCTGTCTACCTTGTGTGCTGGTACAGTATCTGTCTACCTTGTGTGTTGGTACAGTATCTATCTACCTTGTGTGTTGGTACAGTATCTGTCTACCTTGTGTGTTGGTACAGTATCTGTCTACCTTGTGTTGGTACAGTATCTGTCTACCTTGTGTGTTGGTACAGTATCTGTCTACCTTGTGTGTTGGTAAAGTATCTGTCTACCTTGTGTGTTGGTACAGTATCTGTCTACCTTGTGTGTTGGTACAGTATCTGTCTACCTTGTGTTGGTACAGTATCTGTCTACCTTGTGTGTTGGTACAGTATCTGTCTACCTTGTGTGTTGGTACAGTATCTGTCTACCTTGTGTGTTGGTACAGTATCTGTCTACCATCACATCAGTTTTGCCATTCGCATAATGTAAAGAAGAACTTTATACTTCTTCCAATAAATTTTCAAATTAATGAATTTAACCACTGTCAAAGGCATGCTTCTTGTGGATGAATAGAAGAAATTCATGTAGCTTCTAAAAAATCATTAAGGCCATAAATTCTGATAAGTTTCCTGTAACTTGCTATGAGAAAAAATGAGAACAAAATCTGAAGAGACCTATAGGTACAGATGTATTTACTTTGTGGCTATGATGCTATTGTTAATTGATGTTACAGTGGACAGACTGTATTCACATTGGACGAGACCTTGTTAGGCTGCTACAAAATGTCGCCAGGATTTCAGATTTTGAGAAGTTATGGAAAGACATGGTACAAAACCCTTCAGCGATTCATGCACAGTTCACAGGTAGGAAAATTGATTAAAATGTATGTTCATGGTATGTTTAAAAAAGTTGTTATTTTGGACTGATTGAAAATTTGAATCAATTTTTGTGTGTTTTACTGATATTCTTTATTGCATCGATACTGAATATATCCAAGGTAAACTATTAGTTACAGTCTGCATTTCACTTCATTTGCACAATATTCATTTGGCTTCATTAGTCATTGCAAGCAACAAGATTAGACCCCTGAATCCTTAAACATGGGGATAATGGGTCCCTAGGGACTAGGGCAAGTCAAACCTAGCAGGTATTATCCACAGGTCCGTCATCACAGAGTTTGAATTTGTAGTTTGTCTTGGACACTATTAATCTTATTGATCATGTGGTTATTTGACCTTTTCAGGTGTTCAGCAGTTGATGTTAATGCGAACTTCACGAAAGTTTTTGATCAGTAGATTAACACCAGACATGGAGACCAAACTTGTATTTCTTGTCACAAAGGTAGGTCGACACATATGTTGCATTCATTTGTAATTTCAGTGGAACAGACGTACGATTGTTTTAACATCCCAATGAAATTGTATGTATAGCTGTTAAAACAAATTGTTTAACAGACCAACTTGATTTTATGTTCAGTGTTTTAAAAATCTAATTTTGACCTTATAAAACTATAACAAGAAATTTTCATTTCAGGTGAAATTTGGGCAGCATAAAAGATTCCAAGATTGGTTTCAAAGACAGGTGTGTATTGTTGCTTCAGATGTTATGGATATGCATATAAAAAAGTGAAGAGTATGTTTTCTATTGTCATGATGCTATACAGTAGAATAGTGAATACACTTTAAAGCCACATGCTGACGAAGAAACATATATCAATGTTTACATTTTGAGCTTTTTACAGTTTTCGAACTTGATACATACCTTACAGACTATCATGAATCAGAAACTGAAAGAAAATGTGTATTTATGAAAGTACACAGGGAATTCCCCAAAATAATAACTCTGGCTGCCGGACCAAGTTTCTCTGAAAATTAGTCCCACAATGCAACAGTCCATACAAAATGGCAGAACGCCGCAAGCGTGGAACTGCGAAAAAGCAGACAGAGTATGCCAAAAAAAAGACACAAAAGTGTGTGGAATCGGCAAAACTTGAGTATTTCCTTAGGAAAGGAAATTATTCATTGGAACTTAACGAAAGAAGAGAAAGTAATAGACTCAAATTCCGATTTTTCCAGAAGTCTATTGGATTGGTGGTTAGCTTTTGAACATTGCCAACTTCACCAATCTAAGATTTTAAACATTGCCAACTTCACCAATCTAAGATTTTATCGATGTTTTGTTGTATGCATATTGCTACATTTTAAAATTAAGTATTTAAATGTTAACTATGTTTGTTTATTTTGTTCAGTTACCTGGGTATTGCGTGAATATTCTGTTAATATGTTTAAATGAAAGCATTATTAGGCAAAGTTCACATATGCTCGATATGTAAACAATGGCCATATGTGTAGTTTATGTGCAGTGCACATTGTTATAGCCTCGTTTTCGGCTCCGTGACAAATCCCGCTATAAATATAAATGCGGCCAGTTATTTTTATACACTGATGTTTCAAGGACTCCACCGGTCAAGCGTCCAGGCAAGTGATCATTTTAATGTTGGGAGAGCGTGAATGAGCATCTTGGAATGCCATTAATACAAGTGTGCAACTAGAACTTTAGGTTGTTCGTGAGTATGTGGCTTTAACATTGTAGCACATTTGGTACGTTTTCCATTGTCATGAGGCTATACAGTTGAATAGTTAGGTACAGTGTTATGATCTTGTTTCCAGTATCTATCGACACCGGAGAGTCAGTCGTTAAGATGTGATCTGATTCGTTACATATGTGCTGTGTTTCACCCTCCAAATGAACTAATCTGCTCGGACATCATTCCACGCTGGGCAGTGATTGGCTGGCTACTGACCACATGTACGGTAAGTAGTTACCAAAGGTCCAGGTCTAATATAAGATGGTGAAATTGTGTATGTATGCTTTCTTTGAATTACTGGCTGAGTGGAAACAACTTGAAAAGAAGATGTTAGTTGGTATTTTGAATCTTATAAGAATTTGTCTTTACCTTTTTTGTCTCGTTGAAAATATACGAAGGTGAGGCTATATGATGTTACTTTTCCTCCATTCTTATTGTCATCATCAACTTTTTACTTTAAGGCTTTTTGTATATAGTTCTGTTGATCAAAACAAGAAAAACTTGTGTATATGTGTACACTGACAAATCAGGACTGGCAAGACATGTAATTATGCTTAATTCCTGCGATGACTTTTTATTATGATAGAATGACTTTATCAGCTACTTTACATTCTTACTAATGCATGGATATAATTGTTGCTACAGTCCAATGTTGCTGCCACCAATGCCAAGCTGGCTCTGTTTTACGACTGGCTGGTCTTTGATCCAGAGAAAGACAGCATTATGAATATAGGTGAGTTTAAGAGAACCTGTTACATAGGCGTGGGGATATGAATAACGCAAACATAATATGTGTATACTAAAAGGTAAAGGAGGACAATTTGTTTGAATTCTCAGACATTCCTTAAACCTTCTGTTACTACTGGTGAATTCCATCAGAGTGTGAAGAACTAGACCCTTTGTCAGTCTGAAATACTATACGTGTGGTGTTAATGTTACAGAGCCTGCTATCCTGGTAATGTTACTGTATGTGTGATGTTTATGTTACAGAGCCTGGTAATGTTACTGTATGTGTGATGTTTATATTACAGAGCCTGCTTTCCTGGTAATGTTACTGTATGTGTGATGTTTATGTTACAGAGCCTGCTATCCTGGTAATGTTACTATATGTGTGATGTTTATATTACAGAGCCTGCTATCTTGGTAATGTTACTGTATGTGTGATGTTTATGTTACAGAGCCTGCTATCCTGGTAATGTTACTATATGTGTGATGTTTATATTACAGAGCCTGGTAATGTTACTGTATGTGTGATGTTTATATTACAGAGCCTGCTTTCCTGGTAATGTTACTGTATGTGTGATGTTTATGTTACAGAGCCTGCTATCCTGGTAATGTTCCACTCCATCCGTCCCCACCCAGCCATCACAGCCACCTTGTTAGACTTTCTTTGTCGGGTAAGTATTTATCTCAACACTTCATCTGAAATTATAAAAATTAATGAGTGTATTCATTGAAAATCACCCACATTACACTGCGTGGTAATTCTGTAAATATTTGTGTATTACGATTTGCAAGTAAAGAATTACATACCACTTCTATAACACTACATGATTCAAAATTGTAGCAAATAATTTACATCATTTTTTAAGGTTTCCTTAAAACTGGATAATGAATGACACGTTGATAATATTTAATTGTTTCCATAACAACAGCAGTGATTTCAGAGTCTGTGTATTATCTCTAATTTATGACCAAATTGAAATGATTCTGTATGACACTCATAATGAACAAAAACTTAATATTAATGCTTGTAAGAATATCCATTTACAATGTAGTAACAAATATTGAAATATCTTACTTCCAGATAATGCCCCACTTCAGTTTACCATTAAAAGTTCACGTGAAACAGGGGATCTACACATCACTGAAGACCATTTTAGACAAAAGAGTTCTGCAGTAAGTATATATAGAACGTTTTCACAGATCAGATTAATGCCATATAAATCTTGGAGTGTACTTGTTCCTAGTGGATTTTCCAGGTCTGGTGTACACCGGTTTTGGGTTAAGAAACAAGTGTCATGGTGAAAGAATAAATAATCCAAGATGGACAACATTTCAGTTGCTGTTCATTGGATTTTTTAAAAAAAGTTTTTAAAATATATCTGTAATTTGTCACTGCAGTCCTAGTCAATCCAAGAAACAAGGAGATTTCCTATCTTATATCTTTTTCAAGGGAAGTAACTTCTGATATTTTATTAACGAAAAAATGTAGGTCGAAATCATTGTTATCAAATTGTCAGTATCCCATTTTTGATAAAATATATTTCATAACTTTAAACATAGCTGAATAATAGAAATTATATTAACTATTGAAACATGTTTCTTTCTTTGGCAGGTCTTTGTCTCCGTTGTTTGATAATCCAAAGTTAGATCGAGATTTACGAGCTTTAATCAGAGAAAACTTTTTGGAGTTTTGTTCACAAGAAGGTTGGTATACATCATATGTTTATTTCCAAAATCTTCAGTGTATATTGAGTTCTTTTTTGTTTTGTTTTGTTTTTTTCCCCTTATAATGCAAACAAATTTTGATCAGATGCAAACTTAATGCAAAATGAATCTCCTTAGATTCATGACAATTCCTGCATTTCATCTGATGGGCTGGGTTTATAAAAGACTTGAGGAATAACACCAATTATCACTATATTCAGGTATTTGTTTCTGAATAGTAAATGATGAAAAGCAAACACATTACAGTTGGGAGAAACATTTTATGTATGTTTTGTGTCCATTTTTCCTTCATTGCTGATGTTATGTGTTCTTTGATAGGATGTGTTATCATAATTCTTTGAAGTATTACAAAACATGTTAACTTCTTAACAAGCAGAAATACTGAGCCATGGTAATTTTTTGTTATCCAGTCAAAGAAGAGCCGCTTAACAACAAAGATGCGATTGAGATTGACAATGGTAACCATGTGGATAACAATCTGTCCGATGACCATGCTGCCTTCAGTGATGAGGACGATGATGTGCCGATAGGTATACTGAGAATTCATTATCAGATCTCAGTACATCCATGGAACTCTATACATCTCCCATACATTCCAATAAGTCTATTCATCCCCCATACATTCCAATAAGTCTATACATCTCCCATACATTCCAATAAGTCTATACATCTCCCATCCATTCCAATAAGTCTATACATCTCCCATCCATTCCAATAAGTCTATACATCTCCCATACATTCCAATAAGTCTATACATCCCCCATACATTCCAATAAGTCTATTCATCTCCCATCCATTCCAATAAGTCTATACATCTCCCATCCATTCCAATAAGTCTATACATCTCCCATACATTCCAATAAGTCTATTCATCTCCCATCCATTCCAATAAGTCTATACATCCCCCATACATTCCAATAAGTCTATACATCTCCCATACATTCCAATAAGTCTATACATCTCCCATCCATTCCAATAAGTCTATACGTCTCCCATACATTCCAATAAGTCTATACATCCCCCATACATTCCAATAAGTCTATACATCTCCCATCCATTCCAATAAGTCTATACATCTCCCATACATTCCAATAAGTCTATACATCTCCCATCCATTCCAATAAGTCTATACATCCCCCACATCTTTTACGCCTCACATTCCTTCATAGCTCCATACACCCTTGTCCAAACGTCCCCTTATTTTCATACATCCCTAGAAGTCTGTATCCTCACAGCTCCTCAAAGTCCATACATTTTTGTACATCCCCATATCTTCATACATCCCAGAAGTCTGTCTCCTCACAGCTCCTCAAAGTCCATACATCCCCATATCTTCATACATCCCAGAAGTCCGTCATCCTTGTAGCTCCATACATCCCTCATAGTTTTATGCATCCATTAAAATATTTTTCAAAATTTCTGAATTTTTTTATTCATAAGAGATTTAATTATAATAGAATTATCAGTGATTGTATGTAGTTTGGTTAAAACTGAAAATATGTATTTATGATAAGTGTATTTCATAGATCATAATGATAAAACAAAAACACTAGAGATACTTTGTCAGAACACATACAGTAAATAATTATGTCTTTGTTCCATACAGGGAAGTTAAAGCCACTGGAAACTAAGTTCCAGCCCATACAAGACACACGTTACCAACCCATGGATATCACTGACATCCTGCCACAGCTGGGCGGTGACCTACAAGACTTCACTGAACAGCTTCAAGCAGAGAAGTAAGGGCAGATAACTCTTTGTTGATATACAAAAAAATAAAGATGGTTGTGATTTTAGTTAAACTGTCAACAGTCTACTACAACTGTTTTTTTTATGAACTCTGTTGACATTGTAACCGTTCTTTGTTGTTGTAGGGACCCAGAAATCCAATGTGAGGTTATGGATAGGATTATGCAGACAGTGCTAAATGAAGTAAGTAATGCTTTCTTTTGATACATACATAGAAACATTTCAAATATATTTTATTGATTAAACAAAAATATTCAGCAACAGACTTTGTGGAGATCAACTCTTTCCACAGCGTCCAGCATACTTAATATTTGAGTATGCTGAGTACAATATTTACACACATTGTATTACAACTCATCCCATGACACTTGGGTAGATTGTTGCGAGAAAAATAATTAGACTGGATTGATATTTTCATGTTTTTACATGATTACATTATTGTAAATGATATACTTCAGTTTAAGAAAAACAAAAATGAAAACTTTGTAATATTACACATAAGAAACATTATCATATATATATCCATTGTGATTGTGTAACAACTCGTATGGCCGTGATTAACAGCTCACATGACAGTGTGTCTTCTGCTAAGCAAGAGCATCTTCGATTAATTATACTCATTGATGTGTTAATTTCCGTGGCAATCAGATACTCAGTGCTACTGATTAATGAGAATGAGATCTGCCCTCTGGTCAGCTGTAGATACAGTACTCTCTCCTTATCTGTTAACAGGATGAGTTTGATCAGGATACCGCCACTCCCCTGGCCACATGTCTTTGTGAGATTCTTAGCAGCAATTTCAGCACATCAATATTTCCTCAGGAAACCGATGAAGAGTAAGTTACTGACCTTTTGAATATTTCGAAAGTATGGAAACTTTTGTGAGTTTTGGTGTTATTGTCCTGGAAGAGAGGAAATTTCGCATATGCGTGAATATTGTGATACAGATGATACAATGCAGAGTGGATTTGAATGAAATTCTGTTAAATATAACCATGAATCATACCATTAACTTTTTGTATTGCAGGTCTTTAGAAGATTCAGTAGGTTCACCTTTGTTTGTAATGTTTAGGTAAGTCTCAGTTTGTGATCAGTTTGTGTGAACCATTGTGCTGTCATAGTGTACGCATACACCAGTAGACGGGGAAACATTTTGTGTGACCTTGAATACTTAAAAAAAATGTCTTTGATCAACAATCATTTGAGACCTGTATCAACCATATTAAACATTCCCTTCATTATGATATATTCATATCTTGATTAACTTTCTTCTCTAGAATTTTTCCTAGTGTTTATTGTTGTCACTTAACCATTGTGAGTATAACCATACCACATGGTTTATCTTTAAAAACTTCCATAAACCCATCCTCATCACCAATCAATCTTTTTTCCTCTTAAAGATAATGATGTTTATCTTTGATACACTTTTTTGTCTTACAGATTTTTATGTACTCTATCAGAAGAGGACCCCAGTCGACAGCCTGTTTTACAATTGCTTGGTGAAATGTACAGTAAACAGCCACGGATAGGCTACCACCTACTGTACTTTGTTAAAGTTGGGTAGGTATCTCCCAGGGTGAAATTTTCTCTCTTATTTAAGGAATGAAATGCATCACTCTGCTCAAAACTAAGTGTCATACTCACTGAATATTTTTCTGTTACAGAAAAGTTAATGATGAAAAAATGTGCTCATACAAAGATTTCTGTAAGAGTCTGGACAACAAAGATCTGGAGTCGTGTCTCATGTCTGACTTGAAGGTAGTACTGTCCACAAGTATATAGCATGTTGTAAATGAACCTTGGAATTTTAATGCTAACACAACAGTATGATTTATTACATAAAATTATCATGTGAATATTCTTACAAACAGAAAAAGTAAAGTGAAATCAATTTGTGAATTTCAATTACAGTTCTATGCCAATAACCAACCCGTTTTCCAAAATTATCACAGTTTTTGAAAGAAGATTATTTTTCATTTTATTTATTCTAAGTTATGATCACAATTTGCATTTTGTCTCTAATGTCTTTTAATATGTGGAATTGATTTATTTCTTCACTGAGTAATACAAATCTGTCTTGTTTCAGCTGGCACAAGAGGATGATATCCGACTGTTCACCTTCATAATGCCAGATATCTATACAAATGTAAGACTTTACTAACATACATTTAGTTCTGAATGATCATGGTGTTATTTTGTTAAGTTGTTGCAATTTTTACTTATTATTTATTTGAATTAATGTTATTATTTCACTATTGTGCAGTGATAGCAACAGATTTTCAATATTGATTCTCTAATTACTCTTTCAAGTTTAGTATTGAAATAAAAAGATATGGAAATATAAATCCAAATCTTTGAAAAGTAATCCGTGATATAGTGTGTGATAAAAGAATTGGTAAAATCTATTTTACATTTCAGTTTCCAAGGATAGCGATTGGAAACTCAGAATTGCTGAATATGATAGTTTCTGCTATTGATGGGACACAGGTAAGAGTTGGCCTTCCCTCTTATTACATGACTGTGTAAATTCAAGCAATCACAAAACTCTCAGACTTCATTTAGACATTCACAAATCCACAAGAATATAACATGTATAGAATTTGTTTAATTTAATAACCCAAATACTATGCTTACCATTCAGTTTCAACAATAAGAATTGAGTATGTATACAGTATACCTCAAATACTTTCTTTTAATTGCTCAACTGGTTTCAAGATAAGGGTTTTTATTGGTCTTATTAACAGTCAGGTTATTTAAGGACGTGCCGGGTTTTAGAGGTGGAGGAAAGCTTGAGTACCTAGAGATAAGGAGGTTTGACTGTACCTGTAACTTTTGTTTATTATGTTTATCATGATATTAGACTTGTTTCACTGACACTTCTATATTAATTCTTTATATTATCTTTTTCTTTTTCTTCCAGCTTCAAGATCTTATTTGTCAAATTCTCCAGGGGCACCTAGTTATGTTCAGGAAGGATTCCTTTTTGTCTGTTTTGAGTAAGTAGTAGTCTAGCCTATAATCAGACAATATAAAAACGAAAACACTAACGAGAGATATCAAGTGTGATGCCTGTATAGTGGATAGATTTGGTTTCTTGTGTCCCTAATGCAAAACTCAGAGTTTGATGGAGAGACAGTGTGGTGAAGACAGTGATATGACAAGACAGTGGGATGGAGACAGTGAGAGCCTGAATGATTGACATTCAACAAAACATAGAAGGAGATATGGAAAAGGGGAGAGAGTCTGAATAATTGACTTTAATGAAAACTTAATACCAAGATATCTTAAATAACTATTTTCAATCAGTTAACATTTCCTTTTATAGTAAGTTGGGTTTAAAACTTTGAGTTGTACTTACAGATGCCAGCCTGGATTGGGAGACCTTGGAGCAGTATTTCCTGTGGCAGCTCATCACCGCCCATAACATCCCTGTGGAGTATATCATGCCAATACTGCCAAAACTGGACTTTATGAGTACATATCTCCTTGTAATTTAACAACTGTGTAGACTATAGTTTGTATGTTTATATACCCTCTATATAGTCTCCTGATATCTCCAAATATAACACCATTGGTGGTCTATAATACTGTTGTATACCCTCTATATATAGTCTCTTGATATCTCCATACATAACACCATTGGTGGTCTATGATACTGTCAGTTTTACCCTATGCTGCCTCATACTTAGTTAATACATGCATTAAGATGTTGAATCTCCTCGTCTGTAGCATTAAATACATGTTCTACATCCTGGTATTCCCAAAACTCTGTACAATTTATGTTGGAATGTCTTTGTTTAGATGATGTTATACACACACCCTTGTATCAATGCTATTGTGAGATTATGTCTTAATGAACAACCGATTTTTTAATTGCAGGTCATGCAGAAGCAATGTCCAGTATGTTGGTGCTGTTGAAGATGGAAGGGTAATTATGAGTTAAGCATAAAATCATAACAGAAATCCAGACAGATTTTGTGGTTAAGAAATTCTCTATTTGGTATAAAAAGACTGTTGCTTAATAGAGAGTGAGTTGGTTAAAATATGCACCAAAACCTAGAACTCTTAGAATAATTCCTTTTTACATGTATTATAGAGTGTGGATCTGTTTGACTGACATGACTTCTTTCACTTTGAAACGGATCCCGAAGACTCAAAGATAAAAAAAAACTTGAAAAGTATACTGAAATCTTACAAAAAATTCACAGGAAAAAATCCTTTGCTCTATATATTGACATCTGATAATGACTTCCATGTATTGCAGTCCGTCAGCAGATTTACTTAGACCAGTCCTTTGCCGCGACTGTAAAAAGCATGACTTTTTCACAGTATCAATACTTAAATACTGGGCCCAAGAGTTTGAGGACAAGTTGGCTGATCTCATCTTGTCTCAAGTGAACAAACTAAGCAGCACCCCAAAAAAGAGACAGCGGTAAGTGATCCGAGATTAAACAGTGTTTTCCCTGAAATTTTCAAAATAAACTTCATTAACCTGGAAAATCCCATCCACTTTCTTCATATACCGTATTTGACCTAATAAGGACGCCCCTACCTTTTTCCAAGGAAATAAATCTTTGACTAAGTGTCAAAATGGTGTTCAAAAGTAATAATTCATGTGAAATATTTTGCTACTTTATGTGTTCAATTTTCTTCAGCAAATTAAGTAACTGGAACACAAGTTTTCGCCACATTTTGTCTATTCCTACAGATGACATGTCATGCAGTGCAAAGAGCACCTGAAACTAAACACACATACAAATAATAAGTTACCATCTTTATTTGAAGATAACTTTTGTTCAGAGCAGAAAACTAGTAAAAGACATTGTAAATCAATTATTAGGTCAAAGAAAACGATGTCTGATATGATCTTGGAAATCACCTGTGTCTATAAATAGAACACAAAAGAGTTCCATTTGAACATAAATGGAGGAACACACACTCTCTGGTCTAAAGATCAGCTGGCATGGTTTTACAAGTTTACAGGAATATTCAAGTGATGTTTAAGATTAATATATATGATAATGAATAGATATCTTCACCTGGAATATTTTTATGACTGAATATTTTACCATTTCCACAGCCTTGGGTATTCTGCTATAAGGTATAGTCTGTTTCATAAAACTTCAGAATAACTAATCTTAATAAGGGCACCACCACTGTCAATTACCCGCGCCCTGTGCCCTTATTAGGTCAAATACGGTATCTCTCATAATATTCAGGACTAAGAATTATCCCTGAAGATCAGGAATTTTCTGTCCCCTCCTGTAATTAAAACTTCTGAGTTAAAATTCTGAAAGTACTGTGGAACTTTTCTAAACCAATCATATACAGGACATAAATATTTTGTTGATTTAGAGAGGGGTCAATTTGGAGAAGTTTGACCAGTCAAGATCTGGGGATTATACTGATTGGATGACGTTTTCAATCTTTAGAGCAGTGTTAAAATATTGTGGAAGTTAGAATGAATTCATACAATGCAGAATCTATACGAGATACCTACATGTAACTAAATTAGTTCTGATAAGGATTTCAAATGTATGGCAGATATCAGTTTACTTATTATTTCATGAAGATGTAGCTGCACACTGAGCGAGGCCGCGGTGGCCGAGTGGTTAAGGTGTCCCGACACTTTATCACTAGCCCTCCACCTCTGGGTTGCGAGTTTGAAAAATAAGTGGGGCAGATATCATGTACTGACTGTAGGCCGGTGGTTTTTCACCAGGTACTCTGGCTTTCCTCCTCCTCCAAAACTTGGCCTTAACGTCCTTAGATGACCCTGGCTGTTAATAGGACGTTAAACAAGCCTAACCAAAAGCATACTGTGCATTTAAATGAAATAAGAACAAGACAAGTTGATACCGGCCTTATAAAATAAAGCCTGACCTACTGTTTGCATTATCATCATGTATGAATTTACTCCCGCTGCAAAAATAGCCCATTCAGGACCCCATCCAAATCAGATGTGAAGTCAAGATTGTGTAGCTCTGCTTAATTCCTCACTGTAAACGGACCTTACTGCTTCAATGATGTGTGGGGATTGGGCATGGTTTCATCTAGATTTTGATTAAATAAGTACACAATTAAATCATAATACCCCTTTAAGTGGTAGGTGTTAAGTGCCACTTTACTTACTATACGAATATGTCCTAAGACAAAGCTTGCGACCAACAATTTGGTCTGGAGCATTACTGGGCAAAGGAGATTTAATTTTGTATAAAATAATGGATGTGGCACTCTTGGGGCGGAAGAAAAGGGGGCCAATAGGGGAAATATAGCTATAGAAAACTTAAAAAATAAAAATCCTTTTTCTTTTTTAAGAATGACAGGAATTAGTCCACCTGTAGTTTGAACAATTGTTAGGACAGGCAGTTTAAAAGTAGGAAAATATTTGCAATATAACTTAAATGAGAGTATTTTACTGCAATTACTGAAATATCCAAGTGAGCGATACAGGCCCTCTGGGCCTCTTGTTTGAATGCAGTCAAGTTTATGAAATTGATTTGAAGTTTAGGCCCTTCATAGATATTTAAATAAATGTCTATTTTGTGTGTGAAGTAATGAAAATATATTTCACATTCTCAGGACTGGGTCAACAGCATCTTCGAAGAAAGAGAATGCCAGTGTAGAACAAGTACTGTCACATCTAGATCACATGCGACAGGTGTGTCGTAACATATCGTGTAAGTAAAAACCTCTCATTTCGACCACTGATGACAGATGAGTTATATCATATTTTGTAAGGAAACTGTCACATCTAGACCAAATGTGACAAGTGTGTCATAACATATTGTACAAGTTAACTGTCGCATCACGATCACGCGTGACAGGTGTGTTATTAAATATTGTGTAAATGCGCTCCCTTACTAATCAAAGATGCAGTACTGTTAATTTTATTATCATAATTGACATCATAGATTGAAAGGGGGAGGGGGAATCAAAGCATTTTTCAATCTTTAAGTCTCATTCATTGTACAAATATAGTTACATCATCTAACTGCATTTTCTTGATAAAAGTAATTCTCTGATGCCTTATGTTTGTTTCAGTTTTGAACAATGAAAATATCCAGCAAGCTTTACAGCAAATACAGCAGTCTGCTAGTGAATCTCTAAAGACAAGGTAAACTACATTTGATTCAGTGTGAACAAATGTTCTGATAGTTGGGGAAAGCTTACTTAGAGGTAGATGATCTCAAATATGCCAACGACCTATTTTTTCTTCCAATTTCTATTATTATACTGCATCCTAAGATTTGATTTAAAATTTGTGATTGTTGCACATTAGATATTGTAATTTTTTAAACCATGTATTCTCTTTATTACTAATTATAATATTATCATTTATTTACTTGCTACCCACATCTGTACCTCCAGACTGGAATCGGGAAATAATTAGAAACCCTTATGTACATGTTTTACTACTCTAGGTATGGTGACCTCCTAGCCCTAGCAGAGGACATTGAGGATGTAAGGACGACACGTGTGTTACGAGGACTTCCTGTTAGGAAAGCTGCTAGTGCTAGTGCTGCCATGGGTATAGACAATCGACTTGTTCGCATCAGCAAATCAAAAAAACAAGTTCAGGATTATAGTGATAGTGCTACAGAAAGCAGTGAGGTAGGTTTGGAAGAGAGAGCTACTCACAATGGTAAATCATGGAAATATAGAAAATGTTTTAAGTCACTCAAAGTCTGTTGTGCATAAACAATTTACATTTCCGACGACCTCTCAATAATAAGAGGCCCAGTGTCATGATATTGGGCCAATAGCATGCTGGCACGAAGGGCTACAATATTTGTTCCAATCAATGACCTTGACCTACTTTCAAAGTCACAGATGTCAAATATGTTGAATCTTTAAACAAATTATTCTTATTAAATAAAAGGCCAAGCCTGATGATTTTGAGCCAGTAGCATACTGCGATGATGGGCTACCAATGTTGAACAAATGAATGACCTTGACCTACTTTCACGGTCACATGGGTCAAACATGTTAAAATCTTAAATAAGTTCCTCTCATTAACCTAGGGGCTGATAACCATGTTAACAAAGATGTTCAAATGAACTGCTTTGGTGTACTATCAAGGTTACAGAGGTCAAATGTGTTAAAGTATTTAAATGACTTCTCAATAACCAAGAGGCCCAGGGTCAAGATATTCGAACAGTGACATGCTCTGATAACAGGTGGAGAAGTTTATTTCAATGAACTTGAGACCTACCTCAAGGTCTCACTGGTCAGATATGTTAAATTCTTATTTAATTTCATATGCCCATTAAATGTGATATTGTGGTATACCCTGTGGCATCGTTGTGCCCAGGAAAGAATAAAACCTCAAATGATAGATATACTGAAGGTAAAATTGAGAGGGAAAATTGCAGCCCATTAGCCCATTACATAATTCAATTTCCAAGAAAAGAACATGATTTTGCTTTTAACTTTTGGTAAAACCAAGAAAATTTGAACTGTGGAACTATCATCACATTATGTGTTTAAATGATTGACCAGAAAGTGGTAGAATTGATGGTAATAGCAGTGAGGAGAGGAACAGTTCTATTTTGTTTTTATATATGATATTTTTCCTATCTTTCCCCCAGGATGAGGAAATAAAACCAAGAGCAAAGAAAAGAAAGAAAGCGATTCCTGTGGACGATGACAGTGAATAGTGGGCAGGACCCCAACTTGTGATATCAGTGCCTCTGGTATAAGGAATGGACATTTAATGATAGTGTTGTAAAGATCTCTACTCCTGAAAAGTAGGGTTGGGATGGTATCTCCGTGGCATTTATTTCCGAATCAACCATTCTCGTTCTCATCTCTAGATCAAAACTTGACATGGTCATTTCACTGGTATCTTAGTCTGACAAGGTTCAGTGTAGGAAGTGATTAAAGATGGTAAGGTGCATGTCATTATTGTTTCAGCAGTAGCAAGACAAGACAGTATCCAGACTATACACCATCCAGTCACACAGTATCCAGACTAGACACAAGACAGTCACATACAGTATCCAGACTAGACACAAGACAATCACATACAGTATCCAGACTAGACACAAGACAGTCACATACAGTATCCAGACTAGACACAAGACAGTCACATACAGTATCTAGACTAGACACAAGACAGTCACATACAGTATCTAGACTAGACACAAGACAGTCACATACAGTATCCAGACTAGACACAAGACAGTCACACAGTATCCAGACTAGACACAAGACAGTCACATACAGTATCCAGACTAGACACAAGACAGTTACACAGTATCAAGACTAGACACAAGACAGCCACATAGTATCCTGACTAGACACCAGACAGTCACATACATTATCTAGACTAGACACCAGACAGTCACATACAGTATCCAGACTAGACACAAGACAGTCACATACAGTATCCAGACTAGACACCAGACAGTCACATACAGTATCCAGACTAGACACCAGACAGTCACATACAGTATCCAGACTAGACACCAGACAGTCACATACAGTATCCAGACTAGACACAAGACAGTCACATACAGTATCTAGACTAGACACAAGACAGTCACACAGTATCCAGACTAGACACAACAGTCACATACAGTATCCAGACTAGACACAAGACAGTCACACAGTATCCAGACTAGACACAAGACAGTCACATACAGTATCCAGACTAGACACCAGACAGTCACATACAGTATCCAGACTAGACACCAGACAGTCACATACAGTATCCAGACTAGACACCAGACAGTCACATACAGTATCCAGACTAGACACCAGACAGTCACATACAGTATCCAGACTAGACACCAGACAGTCACATACAGTATCCAGACTAGACACAAGACAGTCATACAGTATCTAGACTAGACACAACAGTCACACACAGTATCTAGACTAGACACAAGACAATCACATACAGTATCCAGACTAGACACAACAGTCGCACAGTATCCAGACTAGACACAAGACAGTCACATACAGTATCTAGACTAGACACAAGACAGTCACATACAGTATCTAGACTAGACACAAGACAATCACATACAGTATCCAGACTAGACACAAGACAGTCACATACAGTATCCAGACTAGACACAAGACAGTCACACAGTATCAAGACTAGACACAAGACAGTCACACAGTATCAAGACTAGACACAAGATAGTCACATACAGTATCCAGACTAGACACAAGACAGTCACATACAGTATCTAGACTAGACACAAGACAGTCACATACAGTATCCAGACTAGACACAAGACAGTCACACAGTATCAAGACTAGACACAAGACAGTCACACAGTATCAAGACTAGACACAAGATAGTCACATAGTATCCAGACTAGACACAACAGTCACATACAGTATCTAGACTAGACACAAGACAGTCACACAGTATCCAGACTAGACACAAGACAGTCACACAGTATCCAGACTAGACACAAGACAGTCACACAGTATCCAGACTAGACACAAGACAGTCACATAGTATTCAGACTAGACACAAGACAGTCACACAACGTATCCAGACTAGACAACAGACAGACACATACTGTCGTGCTGGTAAGGAAAACTTCTTTGACATGAGCTGTGACTGACATTCCTGTCTCATTGTTGACATGTAACAGGTGCAATATTTAGATAGACTATAGGATGTCGCATGATCTTAATATCAAGCCAGTGATTGGCCCAACTAGTGCTATCTTTGTCTAGGTATCATGGGATATCAAGCCAGGGATTGGCCCAACTACTACCATCTTTGTCTAGGTATCATGGGATATCAAGCCAGGGATTGGTCCAACTACTGCCATCTTTGTCTAGGTATCATGGAATATCAAGCCAGGGATTGGCCCAACTACTACCATCTTTGTCTAGGTATCATGGGATATCAAGCCAGGGATTGGCCCAACTACTGCCATCTTTGTCTAGGTATTATGGGATATCAAGCCAGGGATTGGGCCAACTACTGCCATCTTTGTCTAGGTATTATGGGATATCAAGCCAGAGATTGGTCCAACTACTGCCATCTTTGTCTAGGTATCTTGGGATATCAAGCCAGAGATTGGTCCAACTACTGCCATCTTTGTCTAGGTATTATGGAATATCAAGCCAGGGATTGGTCCAACTACTGCCATCTTTGTCTAGGTATCATGGGATATCAAGCTAGAGATTGGTCCAACTACTGCCATCTTTGTCTAGGTGTCATGGGATATCAAGCCAGAGATTGGTCCAACTACTGCCATCTTTGTCTAGGTATTATGGAATATCAAGCCAGGGATTGGTCCAACTACTGCCATCTTTGTCTAGGTTTCATGGGATATTAAGTCAGGGATTGGTCCAACTACTGCCATCTTTGTCTAGGTATCATGGGATATCGAGCCAGGGATTGGTCCAACTACTGCCATGTTTGTCTAGGTTTCATGGAATATCAAGCCAGGGATTGGTCCAACTACTGCCATCTTTGTCTAGGTATCATGGGATATCAAGCCAGAGATTGGTCCAACTACTGTTATCTTTGTCTAGGTATCATGGGATATTAAGCCAGGGATTGGCCCAACTACTGCCATCTTTGTCTAGGTATCATGAGCAAGCTTGATCTAGAGTGTTAGTATGAGTGCTGGCGATGGTTGTTATCGGAAACATGCTGCTTTATTAGGAAATGCCATGGTTGTTCATTGCTTGTGACAATGCCACAGAATTCAGTGTGGAAAAAAAGACAAGAAATTCCTTGCTGGATTTCATTCAGGAAGAACAAATATCTTGTGATTCTACCAAAAACATATACAGGACCTGGATCAATTTTCCGTGGATAGTATTGTCAGTCATGGGAGCTGTGTGTTTGATCTGGGATCTTTTACCTTAGAACACATACACATACAGTTCCTGTATTGTGTGACCTGGGAATATAACCTTAGACATATGTTTCACCTGGTCATGTGTTACCTGATGAAACTTTAAATGTGACCCGTTACATGGGGTTGTCTGTTGACCAAATATCTGTTTAGATTTAAGTGAAGGTGTACAACTGTATGGTTTTATATGTTAACTCACCTGGACAGCAGCAACACTACAAACGTTACACAGAGGCAGCATTGCACACATTTAAACCTATTCAATATTTTAATGTTTTCATAATGCTATATCCATTTAGGTATAAATATCTTTGTCCAAAGGGCTAAGTTCTACTCTGCCAGCAGGAAGTGTCCATTTGTCAACTCAATCTTTAAAAATCAAACAATAAATTATTCTGAAATGAGAGACAATATATTTCCAGGTTACTTTGAATCAGTATTGTTTATCATATTAGTTCCCAGAACTCTTTTCAAATTGACCAAAACAAAGCATTACTGTTCCTGCTTATGTAGTGGAAATCTGCAAATTCAAAGAATTTTTATTAAACAACAGTATGCTGGATTTTTCTTTTTTTATTATTATTATTATTATTTTTTCTTTTTTTTCTGAACAGGTCATGTTATATTTTGATTATCATGAGAAATCAACACAGGACCATTTGGCATCTTGTATCTGTATTTGTGAAGTATACATGTTTTGGTGATAGAAACAAAAGTTTTGTTATCTAACATGTAGAAATTAATTTTATGAATACTTTAGAGACCTGTATTGTCATACTTTGATTTTACTGTTTACTGAAGTAGGTTCAGAAGTTTTCCATGTCACTATTAAAGTATTTTGAAATAATATGTTGAATCTCTCTTGATGGAAAAGTTCTATTTAAAATTACTATGAGTAATAAAAGCAAGATTTGTTTTGCATTCAGTGTATGTTTAAGATGTTCAGGTAAAAAAAAAATCAAAAATGTGTTAAAGAAATCCCAGGATTCTTGCTACAGATGGGTTTAGTATACAGTGCTATTTGATAAGTATACTGTTGATTATAAAACACAAGTGTCAGTCGGCCAGGTGTGTGACAGTTGTGTGTACACCTACAGATTACTTACCACGTGTAAAAAATTGTGTATATGTGATGAAGTCATGTACACACAAAATTACCAGTTATATATATATATACAAGGACGAGTGATATAGTATGTGTGTGAATCTGGTAAGTGGAGTTTTTATATTGTTAACAGATCAAAAGAAAAAATCATTGAATATTTTCATTTTACTGAACAAAAATATCCTGGTGGTCGCGATCATGTTTCATTTATTTGATGTAGACAGACATCTCATATCACTTGTTTGATGTAGACAGATGTCACGCATCACTTATTTGATGTAGACAGATGTCACACATCACTTGTTTGATGTAGACAAATGTCACACATCACTTGTTTGGTGTGGACAGATGTCACACATCACTTGTTTGGTGTGGACAGATGTCACACATCACTTGTTTGATGTAGACACGTCACACATCACTTGTTTGGTGTAGACAGATGTCACACATCACTTGTTTGATGTGTTAGTCGTCACACATCACTTGTTTGATGTGTTAGTCGTCACACATCACTTGTTTGATGTGTTAGTCGTCACACATCACTTGTTTGATGTGTTAGTCGTCACACATCACTTGTTTGATGTGTTAGTCGTCACACATCACTTGTTTGATGTAGACACGTCACACATCACTTGTTTGATGTAGACACGTCACACATCACTTGTTTGATGTAGACACGTCACACATCACTTGTTTGGTGTGGACAGATGTCACACATCACTTGTTTGGTGTGGACAGACGTCACACATCACTTATTTGATGTAGAAAGATGTCACACATCACTGGTTTGATGTAGACAGATGTCACACATCATTTGTTTGTTGTGGACAGATGTCACACATCACTGGTTTGATGTAGACAGACGTCACACATCACTTGTTTGATGTAGAAAGATGTCACACATCACTTGTTTGATGTAGACATATGTCACACATCATTTGTTTGTTGTGGACAGATGTCACACATCACTGGTTTGATGTAGACAGACGTCACACATCACTTGTTTGATGTGGACAGATGCCACATATCACTTGTTTGATGTAGACAGATGTCACACATCACTTGTTGGGTGTAGACAGATGTCACACATCACTTGTTTGATGTGGACAGATGTCACACATCACTTGTTGGGTGTAGACAGATGTCACACATCAATTGTTGGGTGTAGACAGATGTCACACATCACTTGTTTGATGTAGACAGACGTCACACATCAATTGTTGGGTGTAGACAGATGTCACACATCACTTTTTTGATGTAGACACGTCACACATCACTTGTTTGATGTAGACAGATGTCACACATCACTTGTTTGATGTGGACAGATGTCACACATCACTTATTTGATGTAGACAAATGTCACACATCACTTGTTTGATGTAGACAGACGTCACACATCAATTGTTGCGTGTAGACAGATGTCACACATCACTTGTTTGATGTAGACAGATGTCACACATCACTTATTTGATGTAGACAAATGTCACACATCACTTGTTTGATGTAGACAGACGTCACACATCAATTGTTGCGTGTAGACAGATGTCACACATCACTTGTTTGATGTAGACACGTCACACATCACTTGTTTGATGTAGACAAATGTCACACATCACTGGTTTGATGTAGACAGATGTCACACATCACTTGTTTGATATAGACAAATGTCACACATCACTTGTTTGATGTAGACATGTCACACATCACTTGTTTGATGTGTTAGTCGTCACACATCACTTGTTTTGATGCAGACATCAATCGTGAGAGTGGCCGCACACGTTTGGTATCAGTCCTGTGTTAACCATCATTTGTTACTTCATCTTTACATGCAATAAATTGTATGATTATACCATTGTAAATGTATACAGGGTTACTCTTATTTTTGTTATTAACAAGTTAAACCTTTTTATGTAAATGTTTGGAATGTTTTGTGCTGGCACATGCATTTGTAACAAACTGAAACTCTTCATAAAATACATGATATCATATTATGTTATACATGTATTTAAGCCAAATATATTATTATACCCCCGCAACGAAGTTAAGGGGGTATACTGGAATCAGGTTGTCCATCTGTCCTTCTGTAGACACAACAATGTACCGGCTACTCCTCCTAAACTACTGAGGGAATTTCAACAAAACTTTATGGGAATAACCCTTGTACATTAAAGATGTGTGTAATCTATATCATGTTGTAATTTTGTGGTTACCATGGTAATCAGGTCACTATACTTTGTTTTTTGGGTGAGGGGGAATTTTGTCCAGTCAACTCCTCATAAGCCTGTGAACTGCTTAAAGTCAAACTACACAGGAGTTATAGGGACCATGTGTAAATGTGCATGCATGATATTTCTCTACAGAATTTTTGGTTTCCATGGTTACCAGGTTTCAATACCTATATTCTTGTAGAAAACTCTGTCAAGACAACTCGGACAACTCTTATATAGCTATCAACAGATTTCATTTGAAATACACAGGAATGTTAGGTACTCATAATGTGTACATTTTCCCCACAAATTTAGGTTTCCGTGGTAACCCGTTCAATAAAAACAGGTTTTTGTTGGAAAATCTTCACCAGAGGGGCAGTGGAAGGGCGGGGGGTATGAGTTGGCCCTCTGGACGACAGTTCTAGTTATATATGTATCTATATAACATAACATTACAGTATGTTTTATATCAATACACTTTATACTGTCAAACCTGCTTGAACAGTCACCTTGAATAAGCAGCCACATCTGTTATGCAGCCAGTCTTTGGTGCGCCCGATGGAAAATACTTTATAATGAACCTTTAAATACGCGGTCAGTGGTCACTAAAATCTGGCCCAAATAGTTATCTCATCCCGTATTGGGCAGCCATTATGTCTGGAAGTAAACAACCGAGATGATCACATGACATTGTCACACCCTGAAACACAACTACACACAATCGTAAGACATTGTATCCTATTCTGGAGATAGTCCCAGTAAAAAGGTAGGTAGGATTTCAGAAATTTTTGGTGAATTTATATGAAAAACTAGCCCCAGTCAAAAAGATAGGCGGGGTTTCAGAAGTTATTGGGGGAATTCCACAGAAAAAGTAAAAGTAGTCTATCAAAAATGTAGGCTGGATTTCAGAAATTATCGGGGAAATTATAAGAAAAAATGGCCCAGTAAAAAAGGTGGGCGGCATTTCAGACATTATAGGGGAATTTCTTAAGAAAAAATAGTCCAGTCCAAAAAGGTAGGCGGGACATCAGAAATTATGGGAGAATTTCGTAGGGAAAAAAAGTCCCAGTCAAAAAGGTAGGTGGGACTAAAGAAATTATTTCGGGATTCCCAAGACAAAGTAGTCCCAGTCAAAAAGGTGGGTGGAATTTCCCAAATTATTGCAGAATTCCACAGAAAACGTAGTCCAGTCAAAAAGGTAGATGGGATTTCAGAAATTATTGGGGGAATGTATAAGAAAAATAGTCCCAGTCAAAAAGGTAAGCAGGATTTCAGAAATTATTAGGGAATTCCTGAGGAAAAGTAGCCCCAGTCAAAAATGTAGGCAGGACTTAAGACATTATTTGGGAATTTCCTAGGCAAAGTAGTCCCAGTTAAAAAGGTAGGTTTGATTTCAGAAATTATGGGGGAATTTATAAGAAATATAGCCCCTGTCAAAAAAGTAGGCGGGATCTCGGAAATTATTGGTGAATTCCTCATAAAAAAGTAGTCCCAGTTAAAAAGGTAGGTGTGATTTCAGAAATTATTGAGGAGTTTATAAGAAAAGTGATGATAAAGCAAGTGTAAACTAAAAACTCAGTTCTGAAGATGCTAATTGTACACCTAAATTGATTAAAGTCATTGCAATGAAACAAACCAGAAAATAAAACTACCGGTATACTCATTGTATTAAACTACACAAACTTTAAAAGTGGAAAGGTTTAGTTTTGTCAACCGCTCGGAAGATGAAATTAAATGCATGTAAAATAGTTTAATGTAATTCTGATGGAGCAGACCTTGATACGAACTCAAGAGCTGAGGAGGTCAGCGATCAGTGTCTTAATCTTAAAAACCCAGGGAGTACTGTATTCCACAGTTATTAAGCATTGATGTCAAGTTTCATTGGGGCATAGCGGATTCTTACAGAAGTTTGCAAACAAAATTTGTTTCATACCCCGATGAAACTAAAAAAAAATTGACATCAACGCTTATAATTAATTTTTGAAAATGATTTTCTAATTTAAAACATCTTTTATGTACAATTTTACTGGTTTTAAATGGGATACTTTTTCTCAAATCAATACGCAACGTCAATTGTCGTATTGTGACGTCACATTTTTCGCGCCATTCTCGGAATTTCTTTCATAGAAGAATGAAAAGAATTTTTCGACCAATCACATTTGAGTATTTACCATGAAAACAAAGAAAAATTAATTATTCATACGTGAATGCAACCCTTAGGGTTTTAGGGATGAGAAAATATTGAATGGTAGCGAGATACAGGTACCATTCAGTTATTGAAAAGAAAACTCTGAAGTGTTGAAAGAACGACAGCATTTGTTTGAAAATTGAGCAGATTTGCAAAGGAAATGGATGAAATTCAAAGTAATCTCAGCAGAAAATGAAAATATGACGAGTTGAAAATTACAACACCAGAAGCATGAAATCCCGAAGAAAATCTAAAACAATCCTGCAAAGTTGTAGAAGTACACTTTTCTGTTAAGGAATCTGGGGGAGGTTCTCATATGGAGTCGAATGATTTACCCCCCAAAACAGACACGGCTATATGCGGACGGGTGTCAAAGAGCAGACACGAAGTAAGGATCAAACAAAATCAGAAAGATCATATTGGGCATCTAAGAGGGGCATTACAAGAAATACGGGTAAATGTATTACAAATGCATGCATCCCATTATACTCATCATATTGTTTGTAGCACAGGGACTTGGCGCAAATTCCCAACCCATGGTCTATTTTATAATATTGATATATAATACATCAGTGGGTTGGAAATTGATGTCAAATGACTGTGAGTTGTACTGTCTAATAATTATAGTAAATCACAGAAAGGTGTCGGTACATTCTCGGGAAGCTGGACAGATATGGTAGTTGATGTGCATGTTATAATTTGGTTGAGGGTTAAGCTGGAAAATGTTTCAATGCCATCGACTATGTATGAGCGGATGCTCTGGCAAGTCAGTCAGTGAAAGAATTTCGGTATCATACATAAATATGGTAGAAAGTTTATGTGCATATTAGTCCAAATACTAGGAAATTAATTTTGGTACAATTGTATACATCTTTGCAGAGAGTTAGTATATAAGATCTCAACTCTGATCTTTGTAATGTAACCTTTCTTTTCATGTTATTTTGAAAATATATTTTTACATTTTATGCATTTCCCAATTTTGATTTTGTATGTTTTCACCTTGTTGATAAACAAATAACGTATAAAAATAAAAGTATGTCTCTAATGTGTGCCTACTAGGCGTCGAACCCCTTTGCTGTAAAATCAACGTTTATAACACGCTTGGATTTTGCCTATGTTTCAAGCGTCTCATTGACGCGTCTCCATGTGTTGACTGAGTTGGCGACGGTGAAATCGATTTTGATGATAGGCCTATTCCGTCCTGATTTACAGAAGGCGATTGATTCAGCATAATGGCGGAGCACGAAGACGATATAAGTCATGGAGATGACACGAGAACACTCGACAATGCTCTCAAGGCGAGCATTGATATGGTGGCTCTCAACAACAAGGTAGGAACTCAATATTTCACATTAGTGATGTTGTATTGTGACAGTGTTGATAATTATATGGCAATATGACATATGCTGGACAACACGGATAGATGAATATGACCTGATAATTGTATTTGCATATGAGAATATAGGTATTGACTTCACACATGCACATGTGGGCATACACCTCGTGTTTAAGTATGAAGAAAACGTAACGTACTCGGGTGCGTGCACGTGTGAGTTGAGATAATCCACTGGTTTGAGATCTACAGTAATGTAGATCAAGAAAGTACATTGAAGGTACTATATATATATATACATTAACTTAAGTAGATGGTCTCCCCAACTTGTTAGTTTAGAATGGAGGATGTGTAAATTTATTTGTATAAAAAAGGGGAGATAACTGATACAAATAATTAAAGTGCATGCTTTGTGTACTTACTGGAATCTACTGGTAACTTGATTTATTTGACGACTACAGTACAGTGCAAATGATGTCTCAGTTTCTACTGGATAAAGTACTCAAATCATGATGACACCACACAACTGTGTATCTCTTAAACAGACAGCTCTGGTCACAGACTCACCAGGTCAGGTTATGGTTTGTGACCAGACTTCCAGTAAATATTATTTGCTATTGAAATAGTTTGTACAAACACCAGAGTGTTTGCGAGATTAGCAACCGAATTGTTGGTTCGTTTACAGCGAGAATAAATAGAAACTTTAAAAATTGTATCTCAAAACAAGTACAGAATTATACTTTTCTATGGATAACCATATGACATTTACAAAGGTACTCCTATGCTTGAATTCTAAAAATACATTTTAGATTTTAATTTTAAGTGTTGCAAACTCACCTACCCTATGTAACAACAGACCACTTCAGAGGGGGTAGGTACATGTGTCAATGATTTTTTGGTATTTATAATCAATACTCGGGTAAAATATTGATAGCAGTACCTTTCAGACAAATGCCCATTGGATAAACAACTTGTTTTATTTTTATAATAATGCTTGTTCCAGAAATGGCTCTGGATTTTTTGGAAAGGAAATAAATTAAATACTCAATGCAGTACCTCACCAGCAAAACCTGTTTGGAAGCCAGTATGGTGTCACGGTCAAGCATGACGGTGTTACAATAGGATTCACTGAGAGTGTTGTCTCAATAGCCCTGGGCATATACGGCCAGGTGTGATTACTGTAGTCGCTTCGTAAGAAGCCCTGGGTTTACAGGTAAAATAAATCTGAACAGAGATTTTATGTCAGAAGTGTGGTCGTGTACATTAAAGAGGTTACAAATATATATTTGTCTTTGACACTTTATGCATCATCAGGTTACTTACTGTTGATGAGCAGAAAATGTATTTTTATTGATAAAGGTCAGTAAGAGGCTATAACTTCTTTTCCCCTTAGGTTGTCTGTATGAGAAGCACTGTAAAGAAAGCAAAGATCTACACAATTCGAAAGCTGAAGAACCGATTGAGGCAACTGAAGGATCGAAAGTGAGATAATAGATAATTTCCTGTCTTATAATGATTATTACTGGGTACTTCTGTTCAGGATATCTGGCAATTCATCTTCGGGTCTTAATTGGAACAGCAGTATTTGATTGCACATAATTATATAAGCACATGCATATTATTTTTACATTTTTGAACTATTTCAAAGAGATAGTAGTCTTAACTTATATGTCTACTCAAACCTATCCAGTATTAACTTAAAGAAGGTCCTTAACTTATATTTCCCCAGAAGAAAGTATTACAGAATTGTTCCTTAGCTAAGATTTTCCTCTTAAATTTTTAATATTTTAATAAGGAGGTTCCTTAGGTTAAGGAATGTTGGTAAAACAGGGGTCTGGTATATCTACAATGAAAATTGTTCAGACATTTAATGAACTTTTTCCAAAGTTTAATGTCAGATCAATATGGAAAAAAAAGTTAATAAAATGACTGAATTCAATAATTCAGACTTAAGTATAGCTAGTTAGGTCACCTGAGACAAAGTCTCAAGTGACCTATTCTAATCCCCTTTTGTCCGTCGTCGTCCGTCGTCCGTCGTGCGTCCGTAAACAATTTACATTTTCGACTTCTTCTCCAAAACCCACGAACCAAATTCTATGAAATTTGGCAGGAAGCTTCTATGGCTAAAGGTCAACCAAAATTGTAAATTATATAGTCCCAACCCCCCAGGGGCCTGAGGGGCGGGGCCAAAAAGGGTCAAATTGACTAAAACTTCAAAAATCTTCTTCTCTACTCTCAGATATGCTGGAATCAAACACTCTTCATAGATGGAAGGGTCTTAAGGTGCTTTACCAAAATTGTAAATTTCATGACCCAGGGGTTTCACGTTTGCCCCTGGGGAGGGGCTAAACTTTACTAGAGTTTATATAGAGAAATCACATTTTTGACTTTAATTTATTTTATTTCTATAGGAATTCATTCTAATTTTGTAAACATTGTCAGCATGGGATGACAGTTTGATGGCATGCACATGTTGGCCCTGACTGACCCCCAGGGGCTGATGGGTGGGGCTAAAAAGGGCCAAATTGACTGAAATTTCAAAAATCTTCTTCTCTACTCTCAGATATGCTGGAATCAAACACTCTTCATAGATGGAAGGGTCTTAAGGTGCTTTACCAAAATTGTAAATTTCATGACCCAGGGGTTTCACGTTTGCCCCTGGGGAGGGGCTTAACTTTACTATAGTTTATATAGGGAAATAACATCTTTGACTTTTATTTGTTTTATTTCTTTTGGAATTCATTCTAATTTTGTAAAAATTGTCAGCAAGGGATGACAGTTTGATGGCATGTACATGTTGGCCCTGACTGACCCACGGGGCTGATGGACGGGGCTAAAAAGGGTCAAATTGACTGAAATTTCAAAAATCTTCTTCTCAAGACTGAAATAAGGTGGAATCAAATACTCTTTATAGTTTGATGGGTCTTATGGTGCTTTATTGAAATTTTAAATTTCATGACCCTGAGGTCACAAGTATGCCCCTGGGGAGGGGGTAAATTTTATTATAGTTTATATACGGAAATCACATTTTTGACTGATTTGTTTTGATTTCTATTGGAATTCATTCTCGTTAACATTTTCAGCATGGAATGAAAGTTTGATAAAATGCATATGTTGGCCCTGACTGGGGGGGGGGGGGGGGGCCAAAAAGGGTCAATTAAATAAACTGAAATATTTCAAATCTCAGGTGACCATTAAGGCCCATGGGCCTCTTGTTTTAATATATACTGATCTGATACTGAAATACTAAATGTATGTAGACTGAAAAAAATCTAGTTTGACACTAACTGAATATTTGTTTATTACATTAACAGAGGTAGTCCTGAAGAAATTGCTAAAGACCAGAGAAGATTGAAAAAATTTAGACAGGAGCTTCATGTTATAAGGGTGAGTGAGAAGTTCTATTGTGTGAATGGTAAACAGGTCAATGAGCTTGAGGCTTCCACAAAGTATTATATATACCTGGTACATCTTTTTTACTTGGTTACAAGAAAGTATGTAAGGTAGCATTCTTTGGCTCAGTAGAGCCAGGAATTATCATGCTGGAGACAGATTTGATTTCTGTTGGCACTCTTTAGCAAGAATGTGGTTGTTGTCCCTGTTCTTTCACATTGATAATGATCAGTGTCATGATAACTGAGAAGTTTTATTGGAATCATTTCATATTCAGGAATATATAAAATCTAGATGTAATTTGTGACGATATAAAATCCAGATAACAAAATTTATGTAACATTTACAACAGACTACCCAGAATTTCTATACCTAATAAACTAAATAATTCTGATTTAATTAATACTTGATAATTCAAAATGTTTATTTTTTTGGTTAATTTTGCAGCATCTGAAAAAAGATCTTATCTCCAAGTATGCTTTGGGTTGTACAGACACAGTTCATGAACTTTGTAAGAAACAAGTAAGTACATGCTACACATTAGTTGGGTCATGTTGACATCCCAGTCTGTCGGGTTTATATACTGATTTGTTGCATTTGTAGTAGTGGTTATGTTGACACCCCGGTCTGTCAGGTTTATATACTGAGTTGGTTATGTTGACACCCCAGTCTGTCAGGTTTATATACCGAGTTGGTTATGTTGACACCCCAGTCTGTCAGGTTTATATACCGAGTTGGTTATGTTGACACCCCAGTCTGTCAGGTTTATATACTGAGTTGGTCATGTTGACACCCCAGTCTGTCAGGTTTATATACCGAGTTGGTTATGTTGACAACCCAGTCTGTCAGGTTTATATACCGAGTTGGTTATGTTGACACCCCAGTCTGTCAGGTTTATATATTGAGTTGGTTATGTTGACACCCCAGTCTGTCAGGTTTATATACTGAGTTGGTTATGTTGACACCCCAGTCTGTCGGGTTTATATACTGAGTTGGTTATGTTGACACCCCGGTCTGTCAGGTTTATATACTGAGTTGGTTATGTTGACACCCCAGTCTGTCGGGTTTATATACTGAGTTGGTTATGTTGACACCCCGGTCTGTCAGGTTTATATACTGAGTTGGTTATGTTGACACCCCAGTCTGTCAGGTTTATATACCGAGTTGGTTATGTTGACACCCCAGTCTGTCAGGTTTATATACCAAGTTGGTTATGTTGACACCCCGGTCTGTCAGGTTTATATACTGAGTTGGTTATGTTGACACTCTTGTCTGTCAGGTTTATATACCGAGTTGGTTATGTTGACACCCCGGTCTGTCAGGTTTATATACAGAGTTGGTTATGTTGACATCCCAGTCTGTCAGGTTTATATACCGAGTTGGTTATGTTGACACCCCAGTCTGTCAGGTTTATATACTGAGTTGGTTATGTTGACACTCTTGTCTGTCAGGTTTATATACTGAGTTGGTTATGTTGACACCCCAGTCTGTCAGGTTTATATACAGAGTTGGTTATGTTGACATCCCAGTCTGTCAGGTTTATATACCGAGTTGGTTATGTTGACACCCCAGTCTGTCAGGTTTATATACTGAGTTGGTTATGTTGACACCCCGGTCTGTCAGGTTTATATACTGAGTTGGTTATGTTGACACCCCAGTCTGTCAGGTTTATATACCGAGTTGGTTATGTTGACACCACAGTCTGTCAGGTTTATATACCGCGTTGGTCATGTTGACACCACAGTCTGTCAGGTTTATATACTGAGTTGGTTATGTTGACACCCCGGTCTGTCAGGTTTATAGACTGAGTTGGTCATGTTGACACACCAGTCTGTCAGGTTTATAGACTGAGTTGGTCATGTTGACACACCAGTCTGTCAGGTTTATATACCGAGTTGGTTATGTTGACACCCCGGTCTGTCAGGTTTATATACCGAGTTGGTTATGTTGACACCCCAGTCTGTCAGGTTTATATACCGAGTTGGTTATGTTGACACCCCGGTCTGTCAGGTTTATATACTGAGTTGGTTATATTGACACTCCAGTCTGTCAGGTTTATATACCAAGTTGGTTATGTTGACACCCTGGTCTGTCAGGTTTATATACCGAGTTGGTTATGTTGACACCCCGGTCTGTCAGGTTTATATACCGAGTTGGTTATGTTGACAACCCAGTCTGTCAGGTTTATATACTGAGTTGGTTATGTTGACACCCCGGTCTGTCAGGTTTATATAACGAGTTGGTTATGTTGACACACCAGTCTGTCAGGTTTATATACTGAGTTGGTTATGTTGACACCCCGGTCTGTCAGGTTTATATACTGAGTTGGTTATGTTGACACCCCAGTCTGTCAGGTTTATATACCGAGTTGGTTATGTTGACACTCCAGTCTGTCAGGTTTATATACCGAGTTGGTTATGTTGACACCCCGGTCTGTCAGGTTTATATACCGAGTTGGTTATGTTGACACCCCGGTCTGTCAGGTTTATATACTGAGTTGGTTATGTTGACACCCCGGTCTGTCAGGTTTATATACTGAGTTGGTTATGTTGACACCCCAGTCTGTCAGGTTTATATACCGAGTTGGTTATGTTGACACTCCAGTCTGTCAGGTTTATATACCGAGTTGGTTATGTTGACACCCCAGTCTGTCAGGTTTATATACCGCGTTGGTCATGTTGACACCCCAGTCTGTCAGGTTTATATACCGAGTTGGTCATGTTGACACCCAAGTCTGTCAGGTTTATATACCGAGTTGGTTATGTTGACACCCCAGTCTGTCAGGTTTATATACCGAGTTGGTCATGTTGACACCCCAGTCTGTCAGGTTTATATACCGAGTTGGTCATGTTGACACCCCGATCTGTCAGGTTTATATACTGAGTTGGTTATGTTGACACCCAAGTCTGTCAGGTTTATATACTGAGTTGGTTATGTTGACACACCAGTCTGTCAGGTTTATATACCGAGTTGGTTATGTTGACACCCCGGTCTGTCAGGTTTATATACCGAGTTGGTTATGTTGACAACCCAGTCTGTCAGGTTTATATACCGAGTTGGTCATGTTGACACCCCGATCTGTCAGGTTTATATACTGAGTTGGTTATGTTGACACCCAAGTCTGTCAGGTTTATATACTGAGTTGGTTATGTTGACACACCAGTCTGTCGGGTTTATATACCGAGTTGGTTATGTTGACACACCAGTCTGTCAGGTTTATATACCGAGTTGGTTATGTTGACACCCCAGTCTGTCAGGTTTATATACTGAGTTGGTTATGTTGACACCCCAGTCTGTCAGGTTTATATACCGCGTTGGTTATGTTAACACCCCAGTCTGTCAGGTTTATATACCGAGTTGGTTATGTTGACACCCCAGTCTGTCAGGTTTATAGACCGAGTTGGTCATGTTGACACACCAGTCTGTCAGGTTTATAGACTGAGTTGGTCATGTTGACACACCAGTCTGTCAGGTTTATATACCGAGTTGGTTATGTTGACACCCCGGTCTGTCAGGTTTATATACCGAGTTGGTTATGTTGACACCCCAGTCTGTCAGGTTTATATACCGAGTTGGTTATGTTGACACCCCGGTCTGTCAGGTTTATATACCGAGTTGGTTATATTGACACTCCAGTCTGTCAGGTTTATATACCAAGTTGGTTATGTTGACACCCTGGTCTGTCAGGTTTATATACCGAGTTGGTTATGTTGACACCCCAGTCTGTCAGGTTTATATACCGAGTTGGTTATGTTGACACCCCGGTCTGTCAGGTTTATATACTGAGTTGGTTATGTTGACACACCAGTCTGTCAGGTTTATATACTGAGTTGGTTATGTTGACACCCCGGTCTGTCAGGTTTATATACCGAGTTGGTTATGTTGACATCCCAGTCTGTCAGGTTTATAGACTGAGTTGGTTATGTTGACACCCCAGTCTGTCAGGTTTATATACTGAGTTGGTTATGTTGACACCCCGGTCTGTCAGGTTTATATACTGAGTTGGTTATGTTGACACCCCAGTCTGTCAGGTTTATATACCGAGTTGGTTATGTTGACACTCCAGTCTGTCAGGTTTATATACCGAGTTGGTTATGTTGACACCCCAGTCTGTCAGGTTGATATACTGAGTTGGTTATGTTGACACCCCAGTCTGTCAGGTTTATATACAGAGTTGGTTATGTTGACACCCCAGTCTGTCAGGTTTATATACCGAGTTGGTTATGTTGACACCCCGGTCTGTCAGGTTTATAGACTGAGTTGGTTATGTTGACACCCCAGTCTGTCAGGTTTATATACCGAGTAGGTTATGTTGACACACCAGTCTGTCAGGTTTATATACTGAGTTGGTTATGTTGACACCCCGGTCTGTCAGGTTTATAGACTGAGTTGGTTATGTTGACACCCCAGTCTGTCAGGTTTATATACCGAGTAGGTTATGTTGACACACCAGTCTGTCAGGTTTATATACTGAGTTGGTTATGTTGACACCCCAGTCTGTCAGGTTTATATACCGCGTTGGTCATGTTGACACCCCAGTCTGTCAGGTTTATATACTGAGTTGGTTATGTTGACACCCCAGTCTGTCAGGTTTATATACAGAGTTGGTTATGTTGACACCACAGTCTGTCAGGTTTATATACCGCGTTGGTTATGTTGACACCCCAGTCTGTCAGGTTTATATACCGAGTTGGTTATGTTGACACCCCAGTCTGTCAGGTTTATATACCGAGTTGGTTATGTTGACACCCCAGTCTGTTTGGTTTATATACTGAGTTGGTTATGTTGACACCCCGGTCTGTCAGGTTTATACACCGCGTTGGTCATGTTGACACCCCGGTCTGTCAGGTTTATACACCGCGTTGGTCATGTTGACACCCCGGTCTGTCAGGTTTATATACTGAGTAGGTTTAAACAGCTTTTCCATTCTGATCATTTTCTTTCACAGAACAATAAGGTCAATATGTAATTATGTCCAATATTGTGTTTGTATTGTGTAGTAGTAGATAGTTGGAGAAACTGTCCACTTTCTTGGTTGCAGAGCGGGTGTTCACGATTTCAGACAACTACATTTTGTATGGGACTTAGCTTAATATTTCAATTAGATGTAACTTTTTCGTTACAGGATGTAATTTATTATGTATAGAACAGTTTTACTTTGAAACTTTTTCTTCAGAATGATGTCGATGTCGAGATCAGAGCTTTGACAAGACTTGCAGAGCACAAGTTGATGCAGCTGTCCATCAAAAGATTTCGAGAAGAGCATGAAGATTGGAAATCTCTGGCAGCTTTTCTACTCACAAAACAATCAGGACGCAGAATTAAAAAACAACGGGGGCAAACACCAATAGAAAAGATGATTACGAATGTGACAACAGGTCAGCTTATGGTTAAAACATATCTCCAGGATAAACTGGAAAGGAATGTTGATATTCCAAAGGACAAAAATATTAAAAAGAAGAAAAAGATTACAGAGGAAGACAGGGTGTCAGAGAGTGAAACTGAGAGTTCCATTTCTAAAAGCAATATTGTGTCTGTGGATACTGAGCAGGTTGATAACAATAGTTCTAAAACCACAAAAAAGAGTTCAGTGAAAGGTTCTAAAACTAAAAAAACAAAAGTCAAAGAATCTTTATCTCCTGTCGACAAGAAAAAGAATAAGAAACAAGGAATAGAAGTAGTAGAATTTAATTCAAAAGAAATTGATGGATCCGAGTGTTTTCCTTCTTTATTGGAAGATTCAAAACAAAAAAGGGATTTGGTGTCAGAGTTGAGGGGGATCAGTGATGAGGAGAGTAATTCAGAGATGGAGGATAATGAGGACACAAGAAGTGATACAAGCTATGAACAGGATAGTGATGAAACAAGCAGCGTTGGAATTTCATCACCAAAGAAAAGTGTCGAAAAAGTCTGTGGTGAAATGGTGGTTAAAAAATTAGAGTTGGATGATGATGTTGTTGATGAGAGTTTCATGACAAATCAAAATGTTAATGTATTTAATGATCAAACATCAACGACAACTAAATTGAAACGCAAAAAGGCTTCAGATTCCTTCTTTGTCAAGAATGACTCGGGTAGTGAGGATGCAGGCACAGGAAATGAAGAGGATGATGGAAATGAGGATGAAGATTCTGGTGATGTTAATGATGAATTGAATGAACCAGTTGGAAATCCGGCATCAAAAGGGAAAACAGCTTTACGATCCACCTTCATGTATTCTTTGAGTGACTCTAAAAAGAAGTCTAAAACTCCTGGTGGTCGAGGGAAGACATGGGAAGGGTCAGGAAGGGGAGGAAAGTCTTGGGGTAGGAATGAGGAAATGGGAAATGTACAAAGGAAGTCAGACACAACATGGAAATTACCGAGGAGAGATGAGAGGTGGTTATGATGGTGGAAATAGGGGGCGTGGATTTGACAGGAATAGAGGTAGGGGAGGATTTGATGGAAATACGGGACGTGGCAAGTTTGATAGAAATAGTGGGCAGGGTAGATTTGATGGAAATAGAGGGTGGGGTGGTCTTGATAAAAATAGGGGACAAGGACAAAGCTTTGACAGGCAAGGAGGACATGACTGGAAATCTGGCCAGAAAGGGTAAGTTAGGGTATATAGTGATACATATATGTGGATCTGTTATAATCAATTGAATGTGATACAATTAGTTTAAGAAATCACACATTTTTCTATCATAGTTCCTGTTTATTTGCTATGTTATAAGAAAAATAAACTAGTTATTGACAAATTATCATTTGTCATAGCATGGGACAATCATAAACTAGTACGTACGTATCGGTTTGGGATATCTGTTTCTTAAATATGTGATTAGCATTCTTGTACACCCAAACACCTTTAGTATGTCCAGCTAATTGGCATTGACAGACAGATATGGTATAGGCTGTCAGGGTAATAATTACAATTCTATGGATTCAAGGCTTCATAATTCCACTGAGATAAAGCTTAAGGCTTAAATGTATATAACCTTCTGATGTATTGACCAATACCAACAGAGATACTTGGATTAACATATGTTTTATGATTCTTTTGGCAGGTTTTCGCCGAAGCACGGCACATCAAAGAGTATTCCAGAGAAACCTGCAGGTAAATAATAATGTAAAGATCTCATCGTGGATTGTTGAAATTGCTGTAAAAGTTTGTTTTGATTCAAATTGACCATATTATTAATCATGTTGTGAAGGGAACAAATGGCATGTTAATTTTTTCCTCCTTTTCAGATGAGGGCCCACTTCATCCGTCATGGCAGGCCAGTAAGAAACGAAAGGAGCAAGGTGGAATCCAAGCCTTTCAGGGCAAAAAGATTAAGTTTGATGACTGAACGTCAGGGGTGAAGAACTATATGGGACTTTTGTAATTTCAGTGGATAAAATCATGTTGGTCCACTTGTAATAATTTCTTGTAATTTGATGATTTTCTGTAAAATATTGTTACCGTTAATGTTATGTCCATTTTCTTTAAGATTCTAAAAATCATTATTCATCATTGTGGCTGTCTTTATGGACATAGAATAAATCCTGTTGAAGTATTTCATGTTTATTTTTTTCGACAACATAGTATAAAATCACAGTGACCTTCAATAATGTACATATAGTTTGATAAGTTGCCAAGGTCATCTCGAACTGTCGTCCGGGGACTAACTCATACCCAAATCGACCAATCAGAAGCCTCTGTGTTGTTACTATGGCAACAAAACCAGTGCAGGTGAATTTGCAGTCCCTTAATACCCCTTTAAACCAATTTTCATTGAAATCAAACAATATGTAAATTTTGACCAATCAGAAGCCATTAAATTGCAGCAATTATCTTAAAATGTAAAAACTGAGGTTGCAAACGTGAACAGTGTTCCATGGTGAACATATATACCAACTTTCATCGAAATTGGACAATATCTAAATTCAACCAATCAGAGACCAGGAATTGGCAGCCATTTTGATTTTTTCAAAGATAATGTTTTACACAAAATTAAAGTGCATCTTGTAACCATCACTCCTACTAAGTTTTATTGAATTCCATTGAATAGCAAAAGAGTTCAAACAAATAAGTTTTTTAGCCAATCAGAGGCTGAGGTGACCATTTTGGAAAACGCAATATAGATGACGCACATCTACAATGTAAAAGGATTTTTGCTAGCAAGTTTTGTTGAAATCCCCTCGGTAGTTTAGGAATTACCAACAGGTCGTTGTGTCTACAGACAAACAGACGAACAGACAACCTGATTCCAGTATACTCCTCATCAACTTGTTTTGTTTTGTTCTGCTCCATTTTTTTTACAACAGAATTAGTTGAGACTTTTGTGGAATTAAGATTTTGGAGCAAAGCATCGCTGCAATAATAAAACACACAATCCCACTTTCTATTGACACTAGCAGAACTGGACTGGGTTGAACACTGTTGGCCAGGTAGCTCAAATAGTACATCTAGAGTTCAGAGGTCCTGGGTTTGAATCCTGGTCTGCAGGTCACTGCATTTTCCTCCTATTACAGATGCAATAATGTGAGTTGGGGGGGGGGGGGGGGGGGGGGGGGGGGGATAATGCTTTAACACTGGCAAACCATTTACAAATTTAGAAAATTAGAACAATTTGTAAGCAACAAAAAATACTGAATTAAATTGAATTGATGGTAACATCGTGATGGTGTAACATTAACACAACTCAGTAGTGACAATCTTGTCTCAATGTATTCAGGAGAAGTAGCAGTGAAAAGATTTTCAATATGATGGCCATTTTGAATTGCAGGTCCAAATTTCGTTTTGGTATATACCTTACATATGGGTTGTGTTCTACTCTTAAATAGAGGTCTTTTCTCTGTCGTCATCCATTCAGGAGAAGTGATGCTATGAAAAACACTCCTAGTCGTTGACTATGAGAGCTAATGATAAGAATAAGAAAACATTTGATATAAATTGAATGATCACATTTTATTACTGTCACAGTGTAGTTTCGACAACGCAGTAAATCATACAAAAAATAACATTATAAACAAGAGGCCCAGAGGGCTTTTATCGCTCATAGCTTTATTTGTTAATGTCTAAATACGCTATATATATAGTTATGGGGAAGGGACCTCAACTGATTCAAAGATAAAACCCAGAAAGCAGTCAAGTCTCCCTTGGAGAGTGGAAATACCCCAAGGATTGTTTCTACAACATGATTGTGTTTTAAAGTAATGAAGTCCCCTAGGGTGGGGTTGTCAGCCCAACCATTTGTATAATTTTGAATCCCCACCCCATACCGATGTTATAATTACCAGGCAAATATGAATGATATTCATTGCTCGGGTATAGCCAAATGGATCAATTATGGCCCAGGCCCACAGGGGGTCAGCCCCACTATTTGTACAATTTTGAGTCCCAACCCCATACAGATGCTTCTGACCAAATTTGGTCAAATTCCAATCAGCTGTTATGAAGAAGTCAATCGTTGACTGACAGATGGACATCACAGTATGGCACAATCTCACCTTGGTCCTTCGGACCAGATGACCTAAAAAAGAAATCTACTTGGAATGCTCACTTGCATTGTATTCCAATATTGCAATATAGGACCAGAGATTTTTCTGAATCGTGTGGGTCATTCAGATAAATTGTGGGCCAGTAGTGTGTGACAGTCACAGAACATTAAGGACCATACTTATAATATATAAATGTTTAATATTGAATATCATGTATATTGCAACTGGCAAGGGGAAAACACCACTGTTCTGGATCTATTTGAGCCAGCACTATTCAAGTTGTCCCACTATTCTGCAAACTGAGACCTATAGTTTATAAAGTTATATCATTTCTATTCTGATCAATCCAGCCATTTCATAATCTTGCACCTCAGCTTCAGCTTGGAATGAAAATGATTGGATATAATGAATGTGTTAGTATTGCACAATTTAAGGGAGACAACTCTGGTCTCTACATACTTATCACAATGAGGCATTCTAGTGTTCACAGTCCTACACATCACCTGTGTATAAGGAGTACTTCATGATCAATAAACAAGTTAAGTTCAATATGAATCGTCACAATTATCAGTTGATCAATGGCACCAACACTTCCATCAATCCTGTCAGTCTTCATTGTCACAGACAAAACCAATCATGATTATGTTCTAATCTCTCAATACAGATTGAAAAAATGAAGCAATCCACTTTCATCCGGACATTCCCAGGTATGTGGTACTTAACGTGGATCCCAGTAGATCAGCTGTCTCGTTAATCTCGGTGTATCCAGGCCTTTTCTGGAATTGTTCCTTCCTTCAGGTATTGGTTAATTATCCAGGCCTGTTCCAACCTGTCTCGTCCAGAAAGCAAGGTTTCTATAGATGTGTGTGCCATAACTGTTTGTATCAAAATCTTCCTTTATGTCTCTTTTACTTTCTCCAGTACTGAAAAAGAACATTTATATTGTTGAAACATCTATTACTAGTGTTAATTATATTGTTGAAACATCTATTACTAGTGTTAATAATAGTGTTGAAACATCTATTACTAGTGTTAATTATATTGTTGAAACATCTATTACTAGTGATAATTATATTGTTGAAACATCTATTACTAGTGTTAATAATAGTGTTGAAACATCTATTACTAGTGTTAAGATGCCATAACTGGAGGGATTAATAATGCTTCTACTCCCATCATACTCATGGTAAAAATAAAGGATATGTTTCCATGTATGTAGCTGTATTGAAGTTCTCTAAACTACATTTTGTATCCTTATTGACCTTCACAAAACTAATTTGCATAAACAATTGTACACCACCCTTCTATATTTCATAAGAATGACCTTGACCTTGGGAACATATTAACCCCTGTTGTATACCTAAATGGAGCAGTATTCTTAGTATCCATGTGTGATCCTTAGATAATCTACAGATAATAAACATTGTGTTCAATGTAAATAACAAACCTGAGCCATTTTGTGTAGTTGTTCTACAATGACTGCCATCATGGCTGACACACTGACATCTATCACGTTTTGCATGTAATGGACTGCTTCTTCATCGGTCAGATGTAACACAAACTTATCTTGTACCTGAAACACAATATAAATATTAAAATTTAATTCTTAAATTCTGGAGTATGCATTAAAAGAATTTTGGCTCCATTCTTGTCGAGATCTGCTTACTTTCTTATTGTAGTAGTCCACTTATAAGAAGATGCCACTACACTGGTACTCACACCCCAGGTTCTAACATAACACAGTTTCATATACAATCACTGTTTTTGAAACGAGTTTGTAATTGATAGTAAAGGTTTGCTCATATTGAAGAAACCATTCTCATTTATTTTAATTTTTTTCAATGATATCTAGGAACTTTGGAGAGACTTCAACTCAATATCTTCAACTAAAAGGAAAGTTGGTCTGAATACAGTTTTCATTCTTGAGCAGGAGAATGATTGTATCAATTCAGGCTCTGTTAGATACTTAATGGAAACCATTAAAATCTAGACTGACACTCATCTCAACAGCATGAGATAGATGTTCTCAGAACAGTATATAAGAGAATGTGTGAATTCATTGAAAAGACTAGTTTACAGTACACATCAATATATTGACCTTTTTGACTGTTTTGTCTGGCTCCAGAGCTATGTCTGGTATATTGGCATCCACCATCAGAGAAAATAAGTTCAAAATCAAATTGGCGGACCTAAAAAATAAATATTGTACATTCAATATATATTTAATAAAATTTGAGATATTACAGGAGGAATATAAACTGTACCACAAAATATTTTAAAACATTTTAATTTCTAGAAGTATTTTCCCAATTTTTCCATACCTGCAAATGTACAATCACTTGAACACAATCACTTTAATATCATATAAAACCTAGTTAATGAAGTGAAGATGATAAGCATTTACATCCAATATTTAGATGATAAGCATTTACATCCAATTTTATTCCTTACATATTCGTCAAGAAACAAATACATTTGTTTGACCTTATCAATATATATGATAAACTTCTTGAATTAATGGTCATACCTCCTAATTGCCAAGAAAGATGTGTAGCAGAGTTTTTTGAATTCATGGAAATGTTCAGAAGATGTTCCTCCCATGGCCTCAACCATTTCCTTACTCAGCCTCATGGGAGATGGCATGGGCTTGGGATCCCGACCTAGGATGTACCCGAAATCTATGTGGAACAGCTTCCCTATTTTAGTAAAAAAGAAAATATATATATATGTAAACAGGAAAAATCAGCAAGGCTAATACAATCCATAATAACTAATGTTTTTATTTACACAATGAGATAAAGAATACATGAAGTCTTGTCGAGTGTGAACTATACTAGAGGTACATGTAACTGCTATTAATAGACTTCGTTATCTTCACCAGAAGTGAGACTTATAATTCTATCTCTTCAAAGTAAGGCAATAGATTGTTGATCATATATCAAAAACATCTCTATTTCCTATTAGTATTTTTTGTCGATATTGTTGTCTTTTCTTTGCACTCGGAACTCATGGGCAAAGATCAATTAACTTTAACTGACTTTGAAGAGTGCCCTGGAAAAGGGAACAAGTCAATCTGGGAGACTTGACAGTGTACTGATGACACACTGATAAATTGCCCCAGCATATGATCGACTTAATCTAATCAAATACATTGTACACTGTTATACAGATATGGTATAATAAACTTATTGAATGTACATGATCATCACTGGAGGGGTCGTCGGGTCTATTGAGACAGACAACAGTGAAGTGTTGCTATAGTACTCACCTGTTTTAGTTAGCAATAAGTTGTCAAGGTGACGATCTCCCACACCCAAGACATACGTAATAACAGAGTAACCAGCTAAAAAGAGTACATCATACATCCTTAATTTGTAATCAATGATCACCTGTACATATACAACCCATTCATGGTTACAATACATTATATAGCCTGAAAACACACTATTTGTGGGGTATATAAATGAATAAAAAAATGTCATATCATTATGCTTCCTTAATAACTTACTACCTCATCATTTTTTTACAGAATATCTATAAATTAGCAAAATTGGCTTACCGAATGAAATTATTTCTGAATTTCCCAAAGAATCACATTTATATAACATTATGCCTTAACTCAACTTAGAGAAATGTTTTGATGCAACAGTTGTTCACTTACCACAACTTTTGATATAATTGTCCATGACCTCTGGAGATATACCATAAGGAGCGCCCTCTGCTGGCGCATGCTTGCGAAAGAAATTCTGAATACTGCCATCTTTGTCTAAAACGTCAGCAACATTAATGGAATCAATATGCTGGACAAGTCCTGTGGAAGAAAACAAAATTTTACAGAATTCACGGTATTTATAATTCTTTTAATTTCTCCAGTTATGTTACCAGTTTAATGCTAATGTTGAATATTTTATGAAGCACTAAATAGTAGGTACCTTCTGAGTTTCAAAAAGTATTTTCAACGTATCAGTATGCATTTATACATTGTGTTCATCAACTTGAAATAATTCAGAGTGTCAATTTCTTTTACTTTCTAAATTGAATACCTCCTAAAATAAATCAACAAAGAAATTTGATTAAATGATCCAAAACACCATTCTATAAGTTTAAGCACTTTGTCTTTTGAAGGTGCCTACAACATTTAAGTACATAACTAGAACACTGACACGTCAGAAAGGGCCCCGCTATGTGTCTGACCCTTCAGGGTAAATGTAATAATTATTGTCAGTGTTTTTCCTGCCTATATAACTGGGTGCGCCAAACGACCCCATTCTCAATGCGTTTTAGCCTGATTTTTTCCCAAAATCAACTCGAAAATTCCAAATAACATTTGTATGACGACTTTTCACAATCAATGAAAAAATTCCCAGTTTCGTTTTTAGGAATACACTGTGCACTGTAAAATTGGTTAGCATAGAAAATTCAATGTGTGTGTTTGGGTGTAATTTACAGTTTGCGCTCAAATTTTCCCAAATTGGCATATTGAAGTTTTCCCAAAATACCCAGGAAAAACACTGATTGTAATATATTGACATGAAACTATTAGATATATGTTTTTGATTAACCTTTGCTATTGTTTCATTAATGTTAGCATTAATAGGGCCACTGACAATACTGCTTATTATTATTGTATGGAAAAGCTAGCTAAAAGAATTCTACAAGCATTACACTTTTCAAATTTGTTTCAAATCTAATATCACGGAGCACACAAACTGATATAAACTCAATGCAGTTATTCTAATAAGGTAAACTTGAGAGGGTTTTCTGAAAAACAAAACATACCAAATGTGAAGAAAAGGGGAGAAAAAAAGGATTTTTTAAAATATTTTAATAATGCCCTTTTTTTGTCATTTGAGGTATAAGAAATCCAAACCAGTACTTTTTTCACCTTTTTTTGTTTTAAAACTTTTTATATTTAGACCCAATCAACTTCAAAATTTGGTCGCTTGACACCAACTTACCTTCATAATGTCATAACAAAATCTTTAATACCATTTAAAAAATGTCAATCCGACCTTAACATATGACCCATTGACTTTGAACTTTGGTCAGTTGATACCTTGTTTGATTGTGACCAACTTAAGATTTACCATTTAAAAAATGTCAATCCGACCTTAACATATGACCCATTGACTTTGAACTTTGGTCAGTTGATATCTTGTTTGATTGTGACCAACTTTGCATAAGTCATAAATTATGCTAATGGAAGACTGTAATAGTATTGTATATGTATGTGTGTATTGTGGTTTTATGTCAATATGTAAAATGTTACATCATCGAAAATCGGCTTCCCTCAATACCTGTATGTACCAATTTTCGCCGCAATCAAATAATATCAAAATTTCTACCAATCAGAAGCCTCTGTTTCATTCCCATGACGTTACACAGGTTTTGGAAAGGTGAACCATTGTTCCCTCAAAACCCCTATATACCAATTCTCTCACCAAAATCGAACAATAACTAAATTTTGACCAATCAGAAACCTCCATTTGTTACCATGGCAACAGACGGTTTCGTAAGTGGTACCATTGTGTTTGGCTTCCCTAAATACCACTATGTACCAATTTTCACCGAAATCGAACAATATCGAAATTTCAACCAATCAGAAACCTCCATTTGTTACCATGGTAACAAACGGTTTCATAAGTGGTACCATTGTGTTTGGCTTCCCTAAATACCACTATGTACCAATTTTCACCGAAATCGAACAATATCGAAATTTCAACCAATCAGAAACCTCCATTTGTTACCATGGCAACAGACGATTTTGTAAGTGGTACCATTGTGTTTGGCTTCCCTAAATACCACTATGTACCAATTTTCACTGAAATCCTCCAACTCTTGTCAATAATTTGGTGCAAAAGAAAAAAACGGACAGACGGACAACCTGATTACTATAGGGCACCGCATCTTTGATGCGGGGCCCTAATAAACAATTCTGCAATCTGCTATTACTAATGTTTCAAATTTATATAAAAGCATATCAAAAACAAGATCAGTCATTGATAAGAAAATGTCAAAATTGTTTTCACTGCTAAAATCCAAAAGGGTCGATTACCTGGCATTTTGAAGCCGACCCAGGATGACCTTGACCGTTGACCTTTGAACTTGTGACCTTGAACTATGAGTTTGATCATTCTGTCAGTTAACTCTTGGTTTATTTCTTGACAACTTTGCATAATCGAATAGTGAACAGTTAAAAACAAAGATCCAGTATTTTCATGTTAATGTTAAAATCCAATATGGCCGCCTAACAGCCATTTTGAATCCGATTTGCATGAAATACTACACACCTGATCTAGGATGCATGAGGAATCATCAGTTCCAATTTGATACAAATCCTTCATCTCCTTCAATCACTTTTGTGCAGAAGAAAAAAAACGGACAGACGAACGGACGGCCGGACAGACAGACAGACGGACGGACGGACAGACGGACAACCTGATTACTATAGGGCACCCGCATCTCTCGATGCGGGGCCCTAATTATTGTAATTTCAAAAATTGCTTTAGAAATTGAAATTTTTTTCAATTCTAAAAATACACGAAATTTTTAAGTTTATCCCAAGCACTCGGCTAAACCATTGCAACTTTACAGGATTGCTCTGATTCTTAAGTATACTTTCTGAGAAACTGAGCTTAAGGAACTTCTGATATACTGACGTTTGCGGAGGAGTATGATCTAAATCTTGTTTCTGTTCGGGTGAAAAGAAAATTAATTTTGGAGGAAGACATCTTTATGGCTTGTGTCCTGTCCAGTCTTCAAACTCATGATCTGCAATACCACATCAGCCTGGTAATACCAATGACCATGACAATGCTGTCATTGCCTTATAAGGTAGGGGATATTAAGGTAATGATCCATAGCCAGACATTCCTGACCAACTCACCGTGTTTACTACTGGTAGCCAATACTTTGTAAGGTAATAACTTCAGATCCAGATTCTCTCGTCTCAGCAGCTGAAACAGTGTATATTTAAAACAACTAATACCTTAGAAATCTAATTTAATTTTTCAAGTCCTGTCATATTAATACAACCACCATAGATAAACAGTGTACAGATAACTATTATATCATAAACTTGGAGTTGATTTAGGTAATGAATGTACCACATGACTAATGTATGTGTCATATCCCTGGGATTATATGACACATGTATTAGTCATTAGGTACATTCATGGTACTCAAGATCAAATATCTTAATATTTCAGCACATTTGATCCCTATGACAGCAAAGATCAAATATCTAAATATTTCAGCATATTTGACCCCTATGACAGCGAATATCAAATATCTAAATATTTCAGAACATTTGACCCCCATGACCTTGAAAGCAGGTCATTCACTTGAACAAACTGAATACCATGATCTCGGTATGTCACTTGCCCAATATCAATGCCTTTGTTTAAAGCAGAAGCTCACTTGCCTTTCATCATGGAATAATCAGAGAATTAATTCAATGAGAGAATTATTATAATGGTCAAGGAGTGAACAGTTTACTTTGATGTATATAAGAAGTTATTTAACCAGCATATCCAATCGGTGTTCACCTACCTTGTCCATCAGGGAGATCATTTGTAAAATAAGCTGATCTTGTCGAAGGTCGTCACCATGTTTGAATAAAGCAACATAGTCTGGCCCATCTATAGTCTTAAATGTCAGTTTACATGGCATGAGGGCACTCTACAACATAAAGCCGGATACTATAGAACCTGGTAAGTACTTCAACAAAAAGTAATTTAAATGTAAATACTACCAAAATAAACCAATGTCCAGTAGACCTGTATACATTTATAGTACAGCTTGATGAGGTAAAATTCCATAAACATACATTAAACTGAACAGATTTTAGATGTACATTAAATTTTGTACTCTGTACAAAAATACAACTATTTTAAACTAGAGCAGCTTTGTAATCAAAGTACACGTACATGTTTCAGGTTTCATGTAATTTTGTATTAAACATCATTCTCTAAACAGTAAACATACCATGAAAATATGTCCTGAAGCTTTTTCAGATATAACTCCATCAACTAACTTCAAGTAACACTATTTTTCAGATACAATTCTTTCATCTTACTTTAAATAACACCGCTTTTTCCGTTACAATTCCATCAATCACTTTAGATAAAACAGCTTTTTCCAGTATGATTCCGTCAACTTACTTTAAATAACACAGCTTTTTCAGGAGTGATTCCATCAACCAACTTTAAATAACACAGCTTTTCCAGTTACCATTCCATCAACTTACTTTAAATAACACAGCTTTTCCAGTTACCATTCCATCAACTTACTTTAAATAACACAGCTTTTTCGGGTACAATTCCATAAACCTTCACATCAGGATCCAATGGTAAAGGAAGTGGTTCAAAGTCTGAGAAATTTATCTTGCATACTTCAGGGTCCTGGAGTAACGCTTGAAGTCGCTCAATCTGAAAAGAATAGCATTACAGCCAATTCACAAAGTTTTGAGTAATAGTTCAGAAATTACCCTTATAAATAGCATTATAGAATTTTATCACATGGATTCTGGTTAGTTTCAAACCATTTAATGAGAAGACAGAGTCAATGTATTGAATTCATGAAATTTTTAATAATTTTATGATAATAATAGTTTTCCTCTTCCAAAAACAAGATCTAAGTTAAAAAGAAGACTGAAACATCAATGTGAAAATCTGACATTTCGGCAAATAACAGTGCCTCACCAATGTGAAATCATATGCAAAGAATAAACTATTGTTTTATGTAGGTCAAAATGTAGGTAGACACACTGCCTCACCTATAGGTGTGGGAGATTGAGTCTGGACAAGATGAAGTGCCTAAAAGATGATACATGTAGTTATAAAATGAAAAACACCTGTAAGGATGTGTTGAATTTGAGGATTTCTCAGGTTATAGCCCGACAAATTATCACTTCCCCCTGATCTAACCTTTTTCTTCCTGTTGCCACTCTCCCTGCTAACCATCTTTACCAAGTCCACCAGTTTGTCTATGAACATCTGTTGTCTGGATATTGTTGCCCTTCTCAAACGTGAGTCTGGTCCTCCCTATAAAACAGTTACATGAACTTTCTCTGTATCACTGTATATATGTATAAATACTTAAATCATTTACAAAGAATTCTGATGTACTATTAAAGTTGATTCTGAAAGTGTACTTTGAAATATGATGGTAGTCACTAAGGGTAAAATCAAGGTTCAATACTATTACTGTATATAGGACCAAGTTCATATAAAAATCAATAATAATTTTATTGGAATGAAGTGCAGCAGCAAACTTTGTAGTCTAGGATATCATAGAGATATCATACAGAGATAAAGAGATATCATACTGAGATATCATACAGAGATATCATACAGATATCATACTGAGATATCATACAGAGATAAAGAGATATCATACAGATATATCATACAGAGATATCATATTGAGATATACAGAGATATACAGATATATCATATGGAGATGTCATACAGAGATATCATACAAAGATATCATAGAGATATCATACAGATATATCATATGGAGATGTCATACAGAGATATCATACAGAGATATCATACAGATATATCACATGGAGATGTCATACAGAGATATCATACAGATACATCATACAGATATATCATATGGAGATGTCATACAGAGATATCATACAAAGATATACAGATATATCATACAGAGATATCATACAGAGATATCATACAGATATATCATAGTGATAATTCATACAGTGATATCATACAGATATATCATACAGATATCATACAGATATCATACAAAGATATAAAGATATCATACAGACATATCATACAGATATATCATACAGATATCATACAGATATCATACACACATATCATATGGAGATATCATACAGACATATCATACAGACATATCATACAGAGATATCAAACAGAGATATCATACAGACATATCATACAGAGATATCAAACAGAGATATCATACAGATATCATACAGTGATATCAAATAGAGATATCATACAGACATACCAAACAGAGATATCATATTGAGATATCATACAGTGATATCAAATAGATATCATACAGACATACCATACAGAGATATCATACAGAGATACCATACAGATATATCATACAGACATATCATACAGAGATATCATACAGACATACCATACAGATATATCATACAGAGATAACATACAGTGATATCATACAGATATATCATACAGAGACATCATACAGATATATCATATGGAGATGTCATACAGAGATGTCATACAGATATATCATACAGTGATATCAAATAGAGATACCATACAGATATATCATACAGAGATATCATACAGATATATCATACTGAGATATCATACAGATACCATACAGACATATCATACAGAGATGTCATACAGAGATATCATACAGATATATCATACTGAGATATCATACAGATACCATACAGATACATCATATGGAGATGTCATACAGAGTTATCATACAGACATATCATACAGAGATATCATACAGAGATATCATACAGATACATCATACAGATATATCATATGGAGATTTCATACAGTGATAACATACGGTGATATCATACAGACATATCATATGGAGATTTCATAGCGATATCATACAGACATATCATATGGAGATATCATACAGACATATCATACAGATATATCATACAGATATCATACAGATATCATACAAAGATATAAAGATATCATACAGACATATCATACAAAGATATAAAGATATCATACAGACATATCATACAGATATATCATATGGAGATATCATACAGACATATCATACAGACATATCATACAGACATATCATATAGAGATAACACAGATGAGAGGGGGAGAAGCTACATAAAGGAAACTTGATCATGACGGTGGTATAGTGATAAGGTTGGTAACACGTCTCCTCTTTCTACCTAAACAAAGAATGATAATTATCCTGAACTTAATCTGAACTGGTACAGGAGTGAGGTATGTATTGTAGTTATGACCTCATTCTTACCTTGAACAGAGCTTGACTGAATCGCTTCATTACAACATGATACATCTCTGTGACCTTCTGGTTTTTAGCTGAACTGTCAGAGTCTATACTTTCCACAGAAAGAAACCTGTGTATGAAGGAGAGAATATACAATAAACACTGAAGTTCACACACAGGAATCTCTGTATAACTGAGAAAAGTAATTGATGTAGGAAATTTGCAGACAGTAATTCTACATTTCCCTTTTTGTACATTTCAATGTGATTCTGTGTATTTAGGGGTATAAAATGCTGATCATTGGCCCTTACAATGAAGCATTTGCTACATCATGAGGTCATTATAGAGTAACTATCTAACTGTCTACCTTTATATAGATGTAAGAAATGTTACATCGTGAGGCTGTGATAGAGTAACTATCTAACTGTCTACCTTTATACTGATGTAGGAAATGTTACATCGTGAGGTGATGATAGAGTAACTATCTAACTGTCTATATAGCTACCTTTATATAGATGTAGGAAATGTTACATCGTGAGGCCGTGATAGAGTAACTATCTAACTGTCTACCTTTATATAGATGTAGGAAATGTTACATCGTGAGGCCATGATAGAGTAACTATCTAACTGTCTACCTTTATATTGATGTAGGAAATGTTACATCGTGAGGCCATGATAGAGTAACTATCTAACTGTCTACCTTTATATTGATGTAGGAAATGTTACATCGTGAGGCCATGATAGAGTAACTATCTAACTGTCTACCTTTATACTGATGTAAGAAATGTTACATCGTGAGGCCATGATAGAGTAACTATCTAACTGTCTACCTTTATACTGATGTAAGAAATGTTACATCGTGAGGCCATGATAGAGTAACTATCTAACTGTCTACCTTTATACTGATGTAGGAAATGTTACATCGTGAGGCCATGATAGAGTAACTATCTAACTGTCTACCTTTATATAGATGTAGGAAATGTTACATCGTGAGGCCATGATAAGAACTTATCAGTAAATATCTGGTTGTCTGCCATTACATTGTCCTCTGACGTCTAACTGTCCTTTGATGTCTAACTGTCCTCTGGTGTCTAACTGTCCTCTGATGTCTAACTGTCCTCTGATGTCTAACTGTCCTCTGATGTCTAACTGTCCTCTGATGTCTTACTGTCCTTTTATGTCTAGCTCTCCTCTGATGTCTAACTGTCCTCTGATGTCTAACTGTCCTCTGATGTCTAACTGTACTTTGATGTCTAACTGTCCTCTGATGTCTAACTGTCCTCTGGTGTCTAACTGTCCTTTGATGTCTAACTGTCCTCTGATGTCTAACTGTCCTCTGGTGTCTAACTTTCCTTTGATGTCTAACTATCCTTTGATGTCTAACTGTCCTTTGATGTCTAACTGTCCTCCGATGTCTAACTGTCCTCCGATGTCTAACTGTCCTTTGATGTCTAACTGTCCTCTGATGTCTAACTGTCCTCTGATGTCTAACTGTCCTTTGATGTCTAACTGTCCTTTGATGTCTAACTGTCCTTTGATGTCTAACTGTCCTTTGATGTCTGTCCTCTGATGTCTAACTGTCCTTTGATGTCTAACTGTCCTCTGATGTCTAATTGTCCTCTGATGTCTAACTGTCCGCTGATGTCTAACTGTCCTCTGATGTCTAACTGTCCTCTGATGTCTAACTGTCCTTTGATGTCTAACTGTCCTCTGATGTCTAACTGTCCTTTGATGTCTAACTGTCCTTTGATGTCTAACTGTCCTCTGATGTCTAACTGTCCTCAGGTGTCTAACTGTCCTCTGATGTCTAATTGTCCTCAGGTGTCTAACTGTCCTCTGATGTCTAACTGTCCTCTGATGTCTAACTGTCCTCTGATGTCTTACTGTCCTTTTATGTCTAGATCTCCTCTGATGTCTAAATGTCCTCTGATGTCTAACTGTCCTCTGATGTCTAACTGTCCTCTTATGTCTAACTGTCCTCTGATGTCTAACTGTCCTCTGATGTCTAACTGTCCTCTGATGTCTAACTGTCCTCTGATGTCTAACTGTCCTCAGATGTCTAACTGTCCTTTTATGCCTAACTATCCTTTGATGTCTAACTGTCCTTAGATGTCTAACTCTCCTTTGTTGTCTAACTGTCCTTTGATGTCTAATTGTCCTTTGATGTCTTACTGTCCTTTGATGTCTAACTGTCCTTTGATGTCTAGCTGTCCTCTGATGTCTAGCTGTCCTTTGATGTCTAGCTGTCCTTTTATGTCTAACTGTCCTCTGATGTCTAACTGTCCTTGACGTCTAACTGTCCTCTGGTGTCTAACTGTCCTTTGATGTCTAACTGTCCTTTGATGTCTAACTGTCCTTTGATGTCTAACTGTCCTTTGATGTCTAACTGTCCTCTGATATCTAACTGTCCTCTGATGTCTAACTATCCTTCAATGTCTAACTGTCCTTTGATGTCTAACTGTCCTCTGATATCTAACTGTCCTCTGATGTCTAACTATCCTTTGATGTCTAACTGTCCTCTGATGTCTAACTGTCCTCTGGTGTCTAACTGTCCTCTGATGTCTAACTGTCCTCTGATGTCTAACTGTCCTCTGATGTCTAACTGTCCTCTGGTGTCTAACTGTCCTCTGGTGTCTAACTGTCCTCTGGTGTCTAACTGTCCTCTGATGTCTAACTGTCCTCTGATGTCTAACTGTCCTCTGATGTCTAACTGTCCTCTGGTGTCTAACTGTCCTCTGGTGTCTAACTGTCCTCTGATGTCTAACTGTCCTCTGATGTCTAACTGTCCTCTGATGTCTAACTGTCCTTTGATGTCTAACTGTCCTCTGATGTCTAACTGTCCTCTGATGTCTAACTGTCCTTTGATGTCTAACTGTCCTTTGATGTCTATATCCTTTGATGTCTAACTGTCCTTTGATGTCTATATCCTTTGATGTCAAACTGTCCTTTGATGTCTAACTGTCCTCTGATGTCTAACTGTCCTCTAATGTCTAATTGTCCTTTGATGTCTAACTGTCCTTTGATGTCTAACTGTCCTTTGATGTCTATATCTTTTGATGTCTATCTGTATACCAGTAATGCCAGTTTCGGTGAAGTTTTACCAGTAGAAGAAGTTGGCCAGATTGGAGTTGTTACATGCCCGGGATATCAGAAATGTTGCTAGGTCCATCTGAAACAAAGGAAAGATTATAGAATGTAGGGAAAGTCACCATCTCAGAGGTCAACATTTTATCTCAGTTAACAGAAGTTTAGATCAATATATAGAAGTATTTACTATTAAAACTAAAATCAATGTCTCCAGTATCAACCTCCTCCAATTGGATTGCTTGTATGTTTGTTTACAATTACAAGTTTGTTCTCTTTCTCTTTGACTCTAGACTTTATTCCAATATCAGTGACAATTTAATACTATTTTCTATCACTCCAATTTTTGAATGTGTGACTATTACATTCACAACTTTTATCGGACTTGGTTCATAACCTACACTGTACCCTCTGTAACTTGGATTAAGATCATTCCTTAAGTTTAAGTTCTGTGTCATTTTCTCTACATGTATATCAAACTCAGATTTAAGAAAATTACCTATCTACCTTACTTAGATTCATAAATTTCTTAAAAACCAAGTTTGGTATCATTTCAATTAACTTTCCTCAGACTAATTAAGTGTATAACATACCTCTATCTCTAACTTACAATGTAGACTCATGAATTTCCTCAGCCTTAGTGTATAACATACCTCTTTCTCTAACTTACAATGTAGACTCAGGACTTTCCTCAGCCTTAGTGTATAACATACCTCTATCTCTAACTTACAATGTAGACTCGGGACTTTCCTCAGCCCTAGTGTATAACATACCTCTTTCTATAACTTACAATGTAGACTCAGGACTTTCCTCAGCCTTAGTGTATAACATACCTCTATCTCTAACTTACAATGTAGACTCAGGACTTTCCTCAAACTTAGTGTTTAACATACCTCTATCTCTAACTTACAATGTAGACTCAGGACTTTCCTCAGCTTAAGTGTATAACATACCTCTTTCTCTAACTTACAATGTAGACTCAGGAATTTCCTCAGCCTTAGTGTATAACATACCTCTTTCTCTAACTTACAATGTAGACTCGGGACTTTCCTCAGCTTAAGTGTATAACATACCTCTTTCTCTAACTTACAATGTAGACTCAGGACTTTCCTCAGCCTTAGTGTATAACATACCTCTATCTCTAACTTACAATGTAGACTCAGGACTTTCCTCAGCCTTAGTGTATAACATACCTCTTTCTCTAACTTACAATGTAGACTCAGGACTTTCCTCAGCCTTAGTGTATAACATACCTCTTTCTCTAACTTACAATGTAGACTCGGGACTTTCCTCAAACTTAGTGTATAACTTACCTCTTTCTCTAACTTACAATGTAGACTCGGGACTTTCCTCAAACTTAGTGTATAACATACCTCTTTTTCTAGTTTGGATTCAGGACTTTCCTCAGACTTGGGCGAGATACCTCCAAGTGCATCCAGTATAGAGTCATGAGAAGAAGCCCTGGACAACATACTCACAGACCTGAGAATACAGAAAGGAGTTCCTTATTACATATATAATGGACTGTACAATATAAAACTTCTGTGAGCAGAATTCTGCTGTTTTCATGAAATCTTCAAAACTGTATAAACATTTCGAATCAAATTATTCAGAATTTTAAGAATATTTTAGAAATTTTGGGAAACCTAAAATAGTTCAATTTCATAGGACTATATTTCAGTAAGCATCTGGCCTAATGATTGTAAGAGGAGACTACATTTGAGATCTGATCATTTCTTTCTTTTAACAACTTTCTTCTTCCTAATGTCTCCCGTGACAATGCCTCACTTTTGGCATTTAGTTGAGCATTCGCCCCTGTGAGGAGGGGTTTGGATTCTGTCCCCTGGCTGGGACATTCCAGATTCTTTAAAAATGGTAATTTTCACTCCTGCTTAGCACTCAGTATCTTAGGAGTGAAATAACTGGTCTGCCTGTTGTCAGTATAATGTGACCAGGTGCGGTGTCCTGCTGGGTGTCTCTGGCAGTATGCTTCAGTGAGGTAGCACTATAAAGTCGGCATAAGTTCTGCACTATTACAAGGAGATGAACATAAACATACTGCAGCCTCCTAAACTACACACGCATACAGCTCACTCATGTATCTCACACAAAGGGGAGACTGTCCTTAAATGACCTCAGCTGTTGATAGGATATTAAACAATACCCTGGGGAGGCTGTTCTTAAATGATCTTAGCTGTTGATAGGACGTTAAACAATACACCGGGGAGGCCATCCTTAAATGACCTTAGCTGTTGATAGGACGTTAAAGAAAACACAGGGGAGGCTGTCCTTAAATGATCTTAGCTGTTGATATGACGTTAAACAATACCCAGGGGAGGCCATCCTTAAATGACCTTAGCTGTTGATAGGACGTTAAAGAAAACACAGGGGAGGCTGTCCTTAAATGACCTTAGCTGTTGATAGGACGTTAAAGAAAACACAGGGGAGGCTGTCCTTAAATGACCTTAGCTGTTGATAGGATATTAAACAATACCCAGGGGAGGTCGTCCTTAAATGGTCCTAACTGTTGATAGGACGTTAAACAAAACTAACCTAACTTGATGTCAAAGCCTTCTTTTATTCTTTTCTACACATTGTATTAAAAAATTTTGAATTGGTGACCTGGATCATGAGTCAATATTATTTTATCCAGAAACATTGTGATAATCTATGTCTGGAAACTATAGGCAAAATATCAACATATCTGTCCTACTACTTTTTCAGATGATGTCCTTTGATTATAGTAATGAATTTGATCCCTATTATATGTTGAAAGAAGATTGCAACAGTTTCCTTTTCTAAACCCTGGTTGATTTTCTTACCCCTATGAGCCACAGGGATTTGGCACAAATTCCCACCCACAGTCTATGTACAAACATGTATGGCCCTGGGTTAAATTGAGCATCTGGTAGCAGTGTACAGTAAAAATGCCAAATTCTGAAAAATATGGCACATGTTTTAGATATGTAAACATTGCCAGTTAACCTTACATATAACCTCTAATAAAGTATATATATTTGAAATCTGTACAACATTTGCAATTTTAATAGAGCTCTGAAGGATAAGTAAACTGATATTTTCTGTGATTTTTAGAGCTGTGAATACCATGGTAACAGCTTAAAAAATTCTCAAAAATTGCAAAATATTATGATATTTGACCCAAAATGGCACAATTCTCTACACAATTTTTTTTCTGAAACCTATCTAAAATTAAATATCTCTATCCCAAAGACAGAATTAATCTTGTTTGGACATATGTTGTAAATTAAGTTTTTCCGCTATCTTACCTTTTCTGTGGGCTTCCATTTTGCGCTGTAGGCAAAACTAAATTTCCTGTGTAAACACCCGTTCGGAAAATCCAGATATTTAAAATCCGGAACCAATTTATTGATTTTTGTTTTAATAAATGTGAAGCCTGTATGTACTACTTCATACTGAATATACCAATTATAGTGTACATTTATTTTTTCATTTTTTATGCATATCATAATACAGGAGTTATTTGCTTAACAAAAAAAATGCCCATGGCCAGGCTGTCTTACTGTGGTGTGCTACCTCTGTACCAAGTCCCTGTGCCTTGACCTAGACAGTATATATTCCAAAACAATTCTAGGAAGTTATATGTTTTAAAAGAAAACAATAGAACTCAACACTGAACAAAAATTTACAACTGTTACAGAAAATGCACAAAAGCTATTGACAGTGTCATACAATTACATAATCCACATGGCTGTGAGGGCCAGGTTAGCTAAACATGGAGGGAGAGAGATTACCTGTCTTTATCTGGGTAAACAGTCCCTGTGTCAGCTGTGTTGATGGAATCCCGTCGTGTACTTAAATTATCCTGACCATTCTTAATCTCTTCAAAGTTCTCGTATTTCAAAGCTTGAACAAGCTGGAGGAAGTACAGCAGTAAATCCTGAAAACAATTGTAATCACACCTGGTCAAATCCTAAAAACAATTGTAATCACACCTGGTCAAGTCCTAAAAGCAATTGCAGTCACACCTGGTCAAGTCCTAAAAATAATTGTAATCACACCTGGTCAAGTCCTAAAAACATTCGTAATCACACCTGGTCAAGTCCTAAAAACAATCGTAATCACACCTGGTCAAGTCCTAAAAACAATGATAATCACACCTGTTTTATTAGATGCTATTTGTAATAACACATAACTGGTATTTATATTGGCAGGTCCGAATAAACGGTTTTTTTTTTTAACCAAGAAATTTACATAATTTTTTTAGCTGCTTTGTTCCATTCTTATTCACTTAAACTGTTCTTCTGTTTTGCATTCTTGATTCTGAGATGATATCCTGGAACAAAAGTGCTGGGATACAGACTAACATACCAACTAATTTTATAGTGTACCTCATCGTCAGCCTGCCTCAGTCTAGATACCGCATACTTCCTCACAGTAGGGTGTTGATAGATGGGTGAAAGAAGTTCTAGAGCATCCTCAGCATCAATTGGGCTCCAGCGGCTGAGCAACTCCAGCGCCTGACGCACTTCAAGGTGTAACTTCCAGTTGACACACTTCAGGAATTTTGTCAAGGCCTATAGATAGAAATCATATAAATGTAATAGGTGTGACTTAACAGAGCTTCGTCTAACAAGGGTCTCATGTAAGTTCCTATAACGGAGATTTGTATGAAATTTTAGTAAAACAGGTATCAAAATGGAACCTATAATATAACACTGGTCTGATATCAGAACTGTTTCATAGATTTGCATGAAATGTCAAGAAATGAAATAAGAAAGTTTTAAAATTTATTACATGTATTATAAGGTCTATTATGGAGATTTGCTTATAGTGTTTGTAAATGATTCTCACCTTTTTCTGATTACAGAGGTAGAACCGAAACTTCCATATAAGATCCTGTTCTTCAGACGTCAATGGTTTGAAAGGAGGGTAGGTACAGATGGCCTGAAAACATGGCAAAACACATGCACATTATTTTGTCAAATTACGACAAATAGGATAAATTTATTCATGAACTTGAGGGGTAAAAGACTATTTTTGTCAGTGTCAATGTAGATATTAAATACAAACATTCAGGAGATCTCTTGTTTTGGCATCAGGTTTCATGTCTCGGTCAGTGGGTCCACTCCGTAAACTTCTGGCAAGTTTATGATGCTTACTCTCTACAAGGTTCTCCTGTTAAAGAAAGATTATATTATGAAATAACAAAAGTACAACATATCTAACCGTTAGATCATTACCAATTCTACATAAATTTAGTAATGTACTGGAAACATGGCTAGATATAGTATAATATACTGTATACAGAGTTATATGTACTACTTAACAGGTTACATATTTGGTCCAAGAAGTAATATAAATGGTATATTTTCACAATACCCTAGTTTCTTACCAAATGTCCGACAGAATTGAATTACCTCGAAATAAGTAATGGACCTTAGTGTAAAAGTGTGCACTATGAGGTCAAAGTTTCTAATCATTCAGGATACAAACTGTTACTTCATTATAATTATATACTCCAACAAAGTGGAAATAGAGTAAATACATATACAAATAGGACAAATTGCTTACCGCCAGTATTTCAGGATCAGGTATTGTTACAATGTCAGCATGAGTTCTGTAGTTAAATACTTCATCACCATCCTATCAAGTAGAGGATTGATAATGGTTTCCAATGAACATCATATACAACATACAGAAACTTTTACTTGTTTTACCTTTAAAAAACCATGAGCACTATGGAATGTTTCTTCAGGTAGGTAAGTATATCACAATATTTGTCACAGCGTACATGATAAACTAAATTTATGTTGATGCCTCACCTAGGAACCAAACTAAGAACCTCTGGCTCACAAAGTTTATTTTTTACCAATTGTTTAAGACATTCTAAAGCTCCCCTTTGTAGATAGGTATAAATTGTGGCTAAGACATTTACTAGGGCTACATACCCCCCTCCAAGGCAGAACTCATCCTCAAGTTTTCAGGGTTTACTGCGATGCTTTGGAGCAGAGCTGTGTATCCCCCATTAGTCCCAACATGGGCACCCTTTTGTAATGTGTGATGTTACATACACTGTGATCTTCATTAGACAAATGACCAATGCAGTGTGTACAATGTATATGGAAGTGTGCGGTTTACAAGATCAATTCGACTGGTCATTTTGACTACATTAGTCTATAATTTTCTTGTTGATTAACAGTATACAAGTTCATTCCGCTACTCTGAGCAAGATTATATGAGCAGTTAATATATTTTGTACTATGTTATACAGTTAATATATTTTGTACTATGTTATACAGTTAATATATTTTGTACTATGTTATACAGTTAATATATTTTGTACTATGTTATATAAATACCTTTTCAAAGTAGACGACTGTATATTCCATTTCCTCATAATGTATAAAGGGGAATTCTATCATCAGATACATGAAGTTAGAGTCTCGTTTCTGTTTCTCGTTGACCATTTCTATTTCTCGGAATGTAAGTCGATCCAACCAATCAACTTTCAACATGTGACCATCTCGGTGCTTCTTACTCAGCTGAAATGCAAACCTTGAACTCTTACAGAAAGATTTTATTTTCCATACAGAAATCTAAATTTTACATTTTCACAATTAAGATTCCAATGGAATATCACTATAGAATTAACTTGATCAGTGATTTTATACCTGGTAGTACATGTAATTGTTTAACAAGCTGAGATCCATGCTGCAATACTTAGATATGGAAAGTAACATGCATCCACCCTCAGAGACGTTTTAGTTTGTACTCACATAAGCTCATCTTTGTGGTGCATTGCATTTCCGCATAACCTCACTTTAATGAGAAATCTCATACTCCAATTCTTATAACAACCTTGATTTGGTGATACATTTCATTCTAACATACCCTAAACCTTTGATGAGAAGTGTAATTCTGATATAACTTCTCCTTTGGTAGTAAACCTATCTGTGTAGCCTTACCCTACCATTCCTATAACCTTACCTTAGCTAACCGACTCATCTGGTCATTTTTATCCTTGGTCTTCCCAGGAGTACTGGAATTGTACTGTGGATCAGACTCTACTTTAGGCCACACCTTTAGATCATGCATGCCTTGCCTGAATGTTCTGTGAGATAATTATTTAAATATTATTGGAATTTAGTCAATTATTTAAAGATTTGATTATGTATCACATAGAAGATTTTACAAGAGAGTGAATGTAATACAGAATTTATTAAATGCAATACATTTGTTTAAGAGTCATTTTAATATGCTGGTATGATTGATACATAATCATGTCGCCCATATGATCATTTATTTCTCACCAAATTGTATTCATATTGACTGTATACTAGCATCTGGTAACAGATGAGTATTTACATTTTACTTGTTTTCCTGCTTCCTAAAACACTGACATCAACATGCTAGCACTGTACACAGACCAAATCACTGTTAATTATAATCTACAGTCTCCTATACTACAATGTGGTTTACTAATGACATAACAGCAAATGCAAAATGGAATGTAAATATACACACATACCCTCTTTTTCCAAAGAGTGGTAGAGTTGTCCCCCCTACTGGGATGGTCTTGTCAGGCCCATAGATGTCCCATATGGTTAAGGCTAGCACGGCATTTCTTGGTAAGTCGTTATATTTCACCGGTAACACCAGCCACTCATTCCAACTACAAGAAATCATACAGTTTTTTGCATAACAAATCAGTAGCAACAATGTATGTCCATTACCTCGAGATTTCTGAGGACTTTCAAATTACTTCACTAGGTAATAGTACTTATCTATTTACTCGCATTATTATCATGATAATTGTTTCTTCTAAAGCTTAATCAGCCTTATTCAATTATGTACTTCATTAACAAACAAACAGCTTATTCAGCCTTATTGTACATCACTAATAAACAAACAACTTATTCAGTATTATTGTACTTCACTAACAAACAGCTTATTCAGCCTTATTGTACATCACTAATAAACAAACAACTTATTCAGTATTATTGTACTTCACTAACAAACAGCTTATTCAGCCTTATTGTACTTCACTATAGCTAACAAACAACCATACCATGACAAAGACAATTAACACTTTTTGATAACCAAGAACTGCTGAAATAAACAATAAAAGTCATATTCATTGTTATTACTTTTAAATATCACATGAATAGCACTTTTATTTATTTAATTTTTGTGTTTGAGATATACATTGTTGGGAACATTCAGCTAACATGAGTGGTTCAACCAGATTTTTATTGAACAATTTGATTATCTTCTATATGAATACAACATGTTTATACAGTTTCCCAGTTATCTAGCCATCTTATTTACAATTAAGCAGATTTTGCTGAAAATGATGGATTCATATAGATATCTTACAGCATGACTCACAGAAGTTTCCTCTTATTTATATTTAGTATAATGCTTGGCTCAAAGGACATATCTCCTGTTTGTTTGTGTTTTCCTGGTCAAATTTCAAAAATAATTAATGGATAGTTTAAATATTTTTTGACCATTAGACTTTAAGCTTACTTCCATCGCGTACTGAAAGCCTTGTAAGATGTACTAACTGCCAGAGACAGTGGTCGTCCATCTGAGAAAACCTGACAAGTTACATATAGATCTGCACATCCCTCTGTGTAAGCACCAGAAAACTTCAACATGGAGTCCTCTAGCAACTCTGTGTAACTTGGTCGTTCCCTCTCACCCTCTAGGGTTCCACTGCAATAACAGAATTACAGGTAGGTAGTTACATTTACAATATACTATATATATACTGCAGTATGTTTCTATTTCAACTGAAAGTTCGAAGACATGACCTATAGTTGTATGTTATACATGTATAAATCATATATACATGTATATATAATTTAGTGTCTTGGAAGAAAAAGAACAAAGCTTTCAATTCTTCAATGAGAATTAGTCAAAAACATTTCTGACAAAGCCAAATGACTACCCAAAGGAACCTTATAATAGTTAATCTCAATTTGGGGAAAGGGGGAGCCACATATAGCCTTAAATAAAAATCATATTATACAACAATTTTTTTTTCACATTTTACATGTACGTATGTATACCTGCCACCTGCATAGCCAGTAACCAGGTCATTCTTTTATTTAAAAAAAATATTTATTGCCATGTTTCTACCAATTGATACAATCAAAACATTGTAGGTGAGACTGCAAAATGCAGATAAGCAGTTAAAAACGAGACAAAGATAAGATTGTATGCGGTAAATGCAAAATGCAGATGTACCGTTAAATACGAAACAAAGATAATATTGAATGCAAGCTGAATAAATAGGTTATCTTTTTACATGACACATTATTAAAATCATATTCCTGATTCAAATGCAGTCTTATTATCAACAAAAATGATTCAAACTGATAACATTTTGTTATTTGTGCTAAAAAGCTATAGTTCGTTAATTTATTTCACCATCAGTTTTACATTATAACCACCAACATTAAAACTATAACATGCCGTTTATCTTTTTTAAAGATATTTCTTGTTATGAATTATTAAGTAAAATTATTGTGATAGAACGTCAGACTCCTGTGACCATTTATTACAAAACAATGTAGTTTTGAGATTTAATAATAATAATCAAATAGTAGGCCTAAACATTTATAGCGTTAAACGGTCGGCTCTATAATGGCAGATTATGTTAAGACAAGATATATCATGAAGATGCTGATCATGACCAGCTGGTTCTTTTGACATAGCAAGTTACATTTTGATTTCCACATTTACGTCGAGATCGCAACTATACACATAGTTAAAACGATCAGCCATGGCCGACATATTGCTGATCAAACAATTATGTGATATAGACTAGTGGACTCCAGCACTGTTATACATCCGATGTTTGTTGACATTTTCTTTTTTCCTCCTCCCGTACGTCAGGGGAGATAATTCGCAACCGGTGCAGTACCTGAATGATACCTCGTAATTTTAGTTCCAAATACTGCTGGATATTTCTTTCATTTTTTCCTCTTTGTCCTTTTTTGTTTATTTTTAATCTGTTAATTACAACCATGTTCACTAGTTTTCATTTAGTTATGTATTGAATTATGCACTTTAGCAACGATTTAAATCTGAATCAAACTAGTTCATTATAAAATTATTAAATATTTTTTTGGCAAAACCGGAAGTCACAAGTTGTCACATGAACTGTCAACAGAAGAAGGCAGAGATGAATTCTGAAGTTCTACGCATATTTGCGTAGTAGTTGATCATAAAAATGGGAAACAAAATAACTACATTTACAGAAGATCAGTTGGACGCTTATCAGGTATACTATATTTGGTGTTGACTGAATTGATAAGACATGACTTTGTCGTAGATGGTACTGATGCTGGAAAGTCTTTTGACAAGTTTTGTTGATAAAACTTAACTGAAATAATCATGAGTTCTAATATGTCAGAGGTTTTCCTCTCCATATTCAAGATCAATATACGTTTGAGATTAAAACACAGCAGCTAGATCTGGTGTCTTCTGACAATAATAATGGCAATAAAAAATATAAGATTATATATAGATCTATATCGTGTATAAATCTTAAATTATATAATTATTGTTGAGTCTCTACATTATATAACCCTTCAACTAATTATTAAGTGAGAATTTTTGAGTATGGCAAAGTGTATATCCGGGGGGGGGGAGGGGGGGGGGGGAAGGGCAAGATAATTTGTCACCACATTATGAATATATAAACAACCACCCAAAATGCCACGTACAGCTATCATTTGACTACATACAGTATACACTGTATAATACCTATCCATCCGACAATATCTAACCAACACCACTCAGCTCTAGCGATCCAACACTCAACACTGGCATCAGTCAGTCCTATGTACATACGTATACACTACCCTCGCAAGCAGTTCAGCATGGCAAAAGAACATATGGTTCGGCACTATCTAGCTGTGTAATTATAGGAGTGGAAAAATGCACGGCCAGACCGGGGTTCGAACCCGGGACCTCCGAACACTAGCTGGATGCTCTACCGATTGAGCTACCTTGTCGCCGATGATCGACCCGGTCCAGTTCCGCTACACTCTTCCCTCCTATTTTTTTAAGTCTTCGACCCAGAAGACTTCACAACTCACAACCCAGGTTCGGGTATCCCCTTGTCAAGTATTCACCTCACTTGAAACAAGGTTTGGTCACAGGCACCAAATGTAATAGGAGTGGAAAAATGCACGGCCAGAACGTGGTTCGAACCTGGGACCTCCGAACACTAGCCGGATGCTCTACCGATTGAGCTACCTGGTCGCCGATGATCGACCCAGTCCAGTTCCGCTACAGCTGTAACTTCGGATTAATTAACTTTTCTGTTATATATTATCTATTACAGGATTGTACTTTCTTCACAAGAAAAGAGATTCTAAGGTTTGTATGTTAACACACTGGAACTTATATTTTAGAATTAAGTATAAAATACTTTTTTGTTTATTCATACATTTTGTGTTGAAGGTTTCAAATCTAAATTTCAAGTTTTCAACACTAGGACAGCTTATAAACTCTTGAGTTATAAGTTTGTTGAAGTACTCCGTTTTGAAACTTGAATTAAAGTCTAACGCATTGTAACATTTGGTGTACTGTTGCTTGTTTCATATCTACTGATTAAAGCTGCATCAATCAGTTAGTTGTTTATCTCTATAAGACAACCCCTCCCTCCACCCTTTTATCCCCTGAGTCAATTGCCTGTATAAACAAATAAACTCAAGATTGCCTTTTTTGTATTTTTGTAGGATCTTCAGGCGTTTCCAGGCTCTGTACCCGGAGCATGTGCCTCTTGACATGAAACGAGGACAGACTTCATCTGTCAAGATTCCTCTACATGAACTGGAAAAAATGCCAGAACTGAAGGTTAAGGATGTAGATTATAATAGATAAAAATGCTTAATACATTGTTGGGCTTCAGATTTTCTTTGTTATATATTAATGAAGTAAATTGTACCTGTGCACTGGTGTATTTGTATATTTACTCTGTTGTAATTATCAGAGGAACAAGAAAATATCAATCTGATGATCATCATCTTTTCATGGCTTTGACTACTATCAATACCGGTATATGCTATTCTTAAACAACACAATCAAAGTAATGAACAAATGATTTAAAGAAGTAGAAGAAATTTGATTTTAATTGAACATTGACTAATTTATAGATATTTTACACTTTTGTGATATAACTAGACACACACAAGAAATTATGTGATATTCCAGGAAAAATTCAATAACACTAACTTGATTTAGTGAATAGCATAGATACTCAACATCTGATCTCATTTGTCTTGATCATTTCAGGAAAATCCTTTCAGACAGCGACTATGTCAGGTGTTTTCTGAGGACGGGACTGGAGATATGTCTTTTGATGATTTCCTCGATATGTTTTCCGTGCTGTCTGAGGGTGCACCAAGGGACATCAAAACTGTGTACGCCTTCAAGATGTATGGTAATTATTCCAATTTGTGCTTTGTTTAAACATCATGAACATTTCTGATGGTCCATTAGTAGAAATTCTGAGTTGATGAGGTAGATACTTTAAATTGAAGCAGTCTATTTGTATTAATTTTGAACTAATGAAAAAGAAAAGCAAAGAAAAAGAGAATTAAAGCTAATTGGCCTTTCAGTTTCAGGGGTCATGTATAAAGTTTAATTTCATCTTGATGTGATGGGTTTACTAACAGAGAATAGCATAGCAAATTAAATATCTATTTTCACCAGAAATAGACATAAAATTAGTTTTATTTGTTTACAAATACTCTTAGTACACTTGCGGTATTCTGGAAGGGTTTAATATTGTTGGTGATGAGGGCACAAATTGTGTATTCTGTCTAAGTCAAGTTGTGGATTCTTAGGTGTACAATTTCAACAACAGCACAAAGCATCTCCTTGCTTTTAGTGATAATGCTTACATACATATTGTTATTTGTTTCAAAAAAATTCATTATCATGTTTTTTTAATTTCAGACTTTGATGATGACCACTTTATTGACCGTAACGACCTAGAGAAAACTTTGGTGTGCCTTACAAAAGAAGAGTTGTCTCAAGAAGAAAAAAGCTTTGTTGTGGACAAGGTACATATGAAAATTTCCCTCCTATGCACATAAGGAAGATGAGAGCATCTACTTTCTCTGCTCCAATATAGGACCAATGCTGTATACACTTTTGTAACAGGAGAAAGAGAAAATGTAGCAGTCAGACTGGGGTTTGAACTCATGCATCAGGACCCTCCAAACTCTAGACATGCACCAACTGATCTACTTGCATGGTCGCTGATGATCGACCCAGTCCAGTTCTGCTTCACTTTTATGTTAAGCTGCTACTTTTGAGAGTAAAACGTGTCTTTGTTCTGACTTTTTAAACATTTCTTACCTGTGTAAAAGTTCAAAAATGCAAGAGTTTGTTTTTGAACTTTCATCCTCAATAAAGAATAGTACTGTAGTTATTAAGTTTGGGTTTTTCCATACTTAAACGTTATTTCCGCTGCAATTTGTAATCTTATTGTTAACATGAAATATTTGTGGGTACTTTCTGTCATGGTTTCCAGCTGCTAAGACAATTTTGGGATACCAACTCATGGATACAGAATATCAATTAAAAAACAAACAGTAGACTAGTACATTGTATAATCGCTCATTTTGTTTATTTCTTTGGTTCCTTATCAACCTTGAAAACCGGGAATGTTGATACTCAATAAACATTTCATTTCATGCAGTGTAGATTGACAGGAACGAAGATTGTATACAGTACATAGGTACTGCCTTTTTAATTGTAGTTATCTCCCCTTACAGGTATTGGAAGAAACAGACCTGGATGATGATGGCATGTTATCTTACATAGAATTTGAGCAAGTCATATCTCGTTCACCAGATTTTCTCAAGTAAGTAATTTCTTAAGAGTATATAAGCTCTGTGTAGAGCAGTTTAGTAAAAATGATAACAAATGTTTATATTCCAAATTGAAACAGATATGGTGATTGATGATAGGCCTTTTGAACCGAAACTTATAACACGTGCATCATTATTGTCATGTATTTGGTAGAGCATGAAACCTGTTCCACGGCTGGATGTATCTACAACAAGTCAGAAATCACCTTGCAATAGCCATGCTCAAGATTAAAGCAAAGTGACAAACAACCATTGTTAATTATACTACTTCCGAAACAACTGGGTGCTGTAAAAGATCTTGAACCAATTTTGTTATGACATTATACTTAAGAAATCCAACCCAATACTTGGATAACAATTATATGTGTCATTATTACTGTAACAGGTTAACAAAATCAGAATTTACAAACCTAGTTCCAGTTCTTTTCTGAAGTATTTGTGGAGCTATACATCTTGTGGACAAGATTTCAATATTTTACACATCTTACTTCTTGTAAGAAACTTTAATTATATTAACAGACAGATTTTGTTACTTTTCAGTACATTCCACATCAGAATATGAGAACGGACCGATGTTAATACTGCTTTTTACAGATCTTACACATATCAGGACATGGTGTATATTTTTTAGGAATGAATACACTTATTGCAACTTGCCTTCAATTTAATTATTTGTCTAGTCATGAATGATTAAAAGTTCCGTCGGGAATGAATATTATACAACTTGTGTAAGGTTTAATTACAAGTTTAGTTGTAATGAATATTATACAACTTGTGTCAGATTTAATTACATGTTCAGTCATGAATGAATATTATACAACTTGTGTCAGATTTAATTACATGTTCAGTCATGAATGAATATTATACAACTTGTGTCAGGTTTAATAACAAGTTGAGTCATGAATGAATATTATACAACTCGTGTCAGGTTTAATTACAAGTTCAGTCATAAATGAATATTATACAACTTTTGTCAGGTTTAATTTCAAATTCAGTCAAAAGTGACTATTATACTACTTTTGTCAGGTTTCATTACCAGCTAATTATATATATAATAATATAAGTCATGAATGAAGATTATTAGTGATATTGTAATATCGACTCTAATTTTCTGTATAAATTTTACATTTAAGGTACCATTTTTCATAATTTTATTCAATCCTTAAAAGTAATGAAGATTATAACGTATTAAAAATCGTATTTACAGTACCTCTAGCCCTTATATAATCCTGTAATATTGATTTTTTATGTACGTACAATTCAGATTGCTCTATGATTTGTAGGCATTAATGAAGACATATGTACTATATCACTTTCTGGAGTGATGAGCTTAGATATAATCAACACAAAAATGGCTCAAACTGGGCTCTGTCTATAATGAATCCAGAAACATTTGTAAAGTTGTAATGAATAGTTACCTGTTAAATACCTAGGTCTGTATACTTTTCTCCACCATATTTGTGTATTACTTTACCAAGGGAAATACCTTGATACAAAGAACTCATTGAAAATAATGCTCATGGGTATTTCCACTTCACAAGGGTCTTTGAAACGTTCCAATAAGCCAGAATGAAAAAAAATTAACTCCTGTGTCCGACCCCTGGATCACTTATTATTTTGACACATTCCGATAACCCAGAATGAAAAATTAACCCCTGAGATACGACCCCTAGATCACTTATTATTGTCAATAAGTGATCTAGGAGTCGTACCCAGTGGTTACTTTTTCATTTTTGGTCATGTGCTCAAAGTTTGGTGACTACTTTTGTAGTCACCAAATGTCACAAATGCAGTAATGGTTGTGATATGTAAAATTCTATTTTCATACATACAACAGGTAAATGAATTTAATTTCAAGATTTATGTTTAGTTCTTAAAATGTAATAGGAACAACTTAATATTTCTAGTTATAGAAAATGCTTTTTTTTTATCAAATGTATCTACAATTGTAGAAAATTATTAGTAAAGTGTATTCACAATATTTCGGTGTCACAAGTTTCATTGTTCCTGTGAATGTAGATAAGATGATTTTACAATTTGAGAGGTTGATGATTATAATTTTATGTTGATTTATTTACATGGCAATGTTTGGTTAATATTTATACATTGATTTACATTCTCAAGTTAATTTATCTTTTATCATAAAATACTCAATTATTTAATGATATTTCACCTAGTCATTCGTTATGATTTATTTTTGATGAAGTATTCTGTTTGAGATTAAAAATTTGTTGAAATGTTCCAATTGTTTGTATCTATATTTAAAATGCTGAATTGCTGATCCACGGACATGGTCTCCAGCATAGCAAGCTGGACGATATCTTTGACAATTGTTCCATAGCTACGTTCCTTTCTTTTCCCTTGCTCTCTGGTGGCGAGAACATTCTTCATGGGGATTGTGCAGAAATCTCTAGCACCCTTTCTTCCAAAGAAAAGGCTTGAACCTCCCATCTCTCGGATTGCCTCCTCTAACTGGTGCTTCCAGGGCACTATCGGTTCCACTGTGACCAATTTCTGTTCCTGATTTAACCGAATGAAGATATTCAGGCGTGACTAGTTGGTATAGATCAGGTATAAAAACAGATTCTGACCGTCAGTTCTCGGTTCAATGTTCTATCAAGGATTCTATTACTCGAATTCTTGCCTTCCCCAACTCTCCCAGACGAGCAAATTTAATAAAATGGCCGATTCCTATAGCCGCCTTTCATTCCTGTGTTATTTCCTTTACCGAAGTTGCAACCAGCTCCCTCAGGACTTTGTCAGGTCTCCATCTGTAACGTCCATGAAGACACAGTGTGACTTGGAGAGCAAAGTTTATCGTACAGAAGGCGTTTCGCGTCCTCCGTCAATCCCCATCTGTACATTTAGATATATTTGCTGGAGACTATAGCAAATCGTACACTGACTCCAGGAAGAACTGTGTCCGACAAGGTTCTGGTCGCTAGGTGTCATACCATGTCGTTCTACTGTCAGTTGTTTCCCCATCCTCTCTTTGCCCCTAATTGCACTACTTTGTTTCCGTGTTCTTTTCCTACATTTCTTTATATCGCCTAGACTCCGACCATCATTCCTCTATCCACCCATAGGTGCTTAGCACGTTTATAAGTCCAAGACTGATTCTAGACTAATTTACCTCTATATATTAGTCTATAATCGGTCTCGGACTTATAAACGTGCTAAGCACCTATGATCCACCTTTGTCAATTGTCTTCCCTAGCTATACCGTTCCAGGCTCTGTAGTTCTACACATGTATATACAATGTCCCAGTCTTTATCGGCTCTCAGATGGGTCTTCTGCACTGCTTACATACCATTTTTTTCTGTTCTTGTGTCGATAACAGCATTTCGGTTCTCATCGTTTCTCGTTGCATCACGTCTTGACTGGATAGTTTTTTTGTGACTTTTACAATTACAAGTGAGCAAATCTGACTCCTGAAGGTAGTTCTGAACCAATTTGTCAGATGACTGGTAAAAATCATAAAAGGTGGACATGAGTTCCACACAGCTGTCACATAGCCATTCCAAACCAACAGGTGAAGTTTGATCAGTAATGTTCACACAGGTAGAGCGGACAACTGTAGGACTGACAATATACAGGTAACAGTCTCACTTGACTGAACTACACAATCCGCACCCCTTATTGTCACCAGGAGGTCCTGGGTTCAGCCTGACATCGTTGGACAGAAGTATATAAGAATAGAAACTGAATTGTGTTCATGTGGTAATAGTACTGATACACGTTTTTGAATCCATTCCAATAATGACATCAGCACCGAAGCATTTGATTTCCATTGACAGAATAGGGAAACTTGTTCCAGTAGTCATAACAAAGTTCTGTTAATCAAAGTTTTGATTATATAGACCACCTCTAAACATGGTAAAACAATGGAGTTCAAGACCACTACAGTAACGCACCCCTTCCCGGCGGCCATCTAAGAACACTTTCAAGTATGGATTATGGATAACGTAGAATTGTAGCAGGAGGGGAGGCCTGGCGAATAGGTGGTCCTCCCATATATAATATCATTGTAATCCGCATTGTGTTTTTAAGATGGTATATGATTTTGCACCCATTTCCTCATTACTTCCCCATGTCATGTTCTTTCAGATCCCAACGTGACACACTGGAAAGCACAACAAGAAGATTAAAATATGTTTAACAATTTATTAACAAAACAAGTGTAGATGGTATAGGACAACAAGGGGAAAGGCATTGGATGATATTCAATAAGTACAAAAATCTCTAAAACTTAATAAGTACAATATACGATAAATTCCTATAAAAACCTAGTAAAATTGATAAAGAAACCCGAGAATGAAATGGTAATCTATAATTGTGATCCGATAAACTACTGCAAAAAGGAGTAACAAATAACCTAAACTAGTCCATACATAAACTTCCGTACCATTTAACAAAAAGGTTAGACTAATATCCTTCATTCTAACTTACTAACTCTCTAATTTGTACATTGCCTGGCCTTGGAAGGGGATATAAACCCTACTATGATGTCCCAACATATGCTAATATCACGGGACCTTACAGACTATATTTCTATTTCTAATATTATGACCATTCCGCACCTCCCGTGATCCTCCTGCCTAATGTGGGTTCTGCTCTTGGTATGGCGACTAAATTGCCATCGACACTAAGTGCACTTCCTACGTTTAAATAACAGAGTGAATAGACATGTGGCGGCTTTACCGCCCTACCCCTTCTAGTTCTCCTCTGCTCCACTTTTCTAGATTCTCCCTTCCCCTATTCTCACTTACAACGTTATATAGGTTACCTCCTCCTCCTCCGCTTTTTTTTTTCATCATACTCCGTTGCTAGGGCAATAATCCTTTCGAAGCTTGACGGCTTGGCGAGTGCCACAAGACTCCGTATCTCAAAATTGTTCAACCCGTCTATACACTGGTCCACTATCTTTGGTTCCAAACTGTTGAACGAAGTCATTTGGTACGCTCGCTGCGCAATCTCCTGATGGCATATTCGTTATCCGATACGGATTATCTCTTCTCCAAACGACGTCGGGCCAGCTCCAGCTCGTTTTGGTTCAATGCTCCAAAGTCTGACATCTGTCCAACTGTAAGTGTCCAAGTAATTCCTGTGCTGGACCCCGTAGACTAATTTCCAACTGTGCAGCCTTCTCATCCTGGCTCCATCCATTCCAGCAAGGACACTTGCTCAAAATGTGCCAAATAAGCAGGCCAATCCGTTGATCTCCCATCATACTTGATCATATATTGAGCCTTTTCTCTCCTTGTCATTGGTTTCCTATCTGCTCGTGACCGGTTTGTTGCAATCCTGCTCCCCATCCATGTTGCCCCTGATTCTTATCAATTGGTCAACATTGAACATCTCTTATCTACGGAAGCTCACATTGGAGTATGTTTTTCATGGCATGCGAAAATGTTTTATCTGGCGGCCGCCACATATTTAGCTTCCGTATTTATCTCACTATATCCCCCCTCCTCTAAATCATATATGTGAGGGCGTCTTGAGGCAGCGTAGATTGATGTGTAATTGCTCCTCTGCAACTCCATTTCCCCTGCTCTCTGACGACCACATCTATCCGACAGAGGTGTACTATGTATCCTGCAACGATCATCAAAGTCAGCCTGGTATGCACCCATGCTACTGATACCTCCTAGGTACCCGGAACGATCCTTCTTTCCCCCCTTTGACCTGCATGGGTCTTCCGCCCGATAGAAAAATATTAAGAACCAGAAATTATACCAAGATTTGCCAGTTGACCACCGGAGTCACTCCTGGACACACTGTCCTGGCCTATTGCCCAGGATAGGAAAAAGAGCCGACTTCTGGAGCTAGTCTAAAGAACATCTACTCTGTCCAAATAAACATCAACAAGAACAACTATACGAGTGTGACTTTATCATTTCCAAGACACCAGCTACTATCTACATTTGCGCCGTGACTCCAGACGAATCAACCACTCTGAGTATGTATGCCATGTATAGGTATTAGGTAACTGTCTGATCTAATGGTCCATGTGTAATTTATTGTCCAAAGGTATTTAAGCACCTGAAATTATACCGAGACATGCCAGTTGACCGCCAGAGTCATACCTGGACACTTTGCCCTGGGCAGGATAGGCCAGTACAGTATGTATGTACTTACACTTTAATGAAAGTATTGACAAAATACAAAACTTTACTAAATTGCATTTGCTTCGCGACTCATCTACGGCCGGCGATTTAGAATCCGCGAGCGCACCCGCATGACCTGACACTCCCTACACTACTCTCTTCAATATCATAATGTTCACCTCCGGATTCATATGGCATTCATATCCTGGTCACGGCACCAAAATGTAGCAGGAGGGGATAGCATATGATTTTGCACTCATTCTTCATTACTTTCCACTGCCATGTTCTTTCAGATCCTTGCGGGACACGTTTGAAAGCACAACCAAAATAATAAAATAAGTTTCACAATTTATCAACGAAACATATGTAAATGGTATAACACTACACTTCTTGATGATATTTAACATGTTAAGATTCCCCAAAACTTCATATAAAAACCTTAATATGATCCCGTAAAATACTGCAACACATACTTGTCAGGCTATCAAACCGTAAAATACAACGTTATCATTTAACTGCCGAACTAATACGTGCGGTAATAGATGGTATATTGTGTTACTCGTCCTATACCAGCTAGTGCAAACCCAAAGTTCCTAAACACCATTTCAAACTAATACTACTATTGCAGACAGTAGACAGTTGACCAGTTATGTGCACTAACAGTATCCCTGAGTTGTCTACAAACCGCGACAAACACGTTAAAACCCCATAGTTTTAGGTGAATTAAACCATCCTAAATACCTATTATTTCTATATGGATTTGGAGAGAATATGTGTTAACGATGGTGATATGGGGCACGGGGTTCAATAGTGCTCCCAATTTCGGAGACTTACCAGAATTACTTGATCACCAGTTCTGACGATCTGACGAGAACCACGTGACCGTTGATTTATACCTTGCGAGTAGTTCGACAGCGCCAGTCGCTCGGTCAATCAGAACCCTCTTGCCTTACCGTTGAGGTCGATGTTTTGCAATGTGTCTACCTTCAGTTCTGTTTTCAAAGTGCCAAAACATAATTTGACTCTGTAAAACTAATCAAGTACCTAAAACAGCGTAAAGCAACAGCGAAACAGGTAAATGTGCTCTATAGACGTGAACCATAACAATGACAGGTTTTAAATAGTACGCTAATCCATTGACTGCTATTTAGCGACCTGTCAAACCTGACCCCGTTAGTCGCTACAGAATAAAGAGAGATCTGATTTTTAATTAGCAAAGACCTTATGTTCTTGTTCATTAAGAGATTGACGTGTTTGATGCCCGTTAGAATGCAGTTAGTTATTTTATTATTTATTATTTTTAGTTATTTTTGCTCCGGTTTTCATTTTTAAAACACGACATTAGTAGAATTTGACTTTCATACAGTTTAGAACTGCTGTTGACGAAGTTGCGTAAAACGTTTGTCCTTTCAAAGCTCATAATCCCATTGTCCTTGTTATTTTATGACAGGTCTACTTGTAAATATTAAGATCACCGCTTTCATTTATCGGTAGTCTGGCTGTTGTTCTCATCTAAATTCTCATGACATCGGTGCATTATATATAAGCGACACTTTCATAAAACATATTGCAGTACAATCGACATCGAGCGTTTTTTAACGTGTTTACGGTGTGTTTGCCCATATTAGATATTCATGACACCACACTGAGGATTATAAAGACGATTACAACGGTGTCAACTCTGGGTTATCGTACAATCTCTCGATCCACGAGTAGCTTGTACAATGACCTGTGGGATTGTTTATCGTAGCGTAGCTTGTTATCTGTGACTGATGACATCAAGGGTGACACCATTTACCAACGGCTGTCAGACAGGAGTTGTTAGGGATGGTAAGCGGTCGGGAATTCATACATCTATGATATTATATTGATGCCTTTTTGCTTATTGGAATATAGATAATGCAATTTCTGGGCTAGAGTCGAAGTTCCTATCAAATCCGGTATTCGGTTTATTAATCCTACTGTGCAAATCGTAACTGTTCGTGTTTCGAAAGATATACATACAGTATATGTATTTGTGCTTTTGTATGAATGCATATGCGCGTTGATAAGACAGTTGAACTTTCAGTATAAGCTATAAGTATAATACTATAATTAGAACCATATCAATAACATAGTTTGCCTTGATCAACGGTCAGTCTGAATAAATACAGGCTCATGATCATTCAAACGCTCTTCAGAGGACAGGTAATAAATATATAATCGTGTAGTCAGTATAAATGTGACAAGCAATGTAAACGTGGTTATTTTCGCGGGGAAGGGGGGGGGGGGGGGGGGGGGGGGGGGGGGGGGGGGGTCAATTTCGCGATTTCGATATGTAAATTTTACGCGTGGCGGTAATTTTCGCGATCGATCCAACTTCGTTTGTAATTTGAGATAACGCAAATTGATATCAAAATGATAGGCATGCAGGAAATTTTCGCGACCAAAAGGACTACGCGTAATAAGCGTAAATTTCCGCCTCGCGTAAATTTCCACATTTACAGTACGTGGGAATTACCATGGAAATAACAAGAGGGTCAAACAAGAACAAAGGGTACACCAAAACTAAGGTCAAACAGGAACAAAGGGTACACCAAAACTAAGGTCAAACAAGAACAAAGGGTACACCAAAACTAAGGTCAAACAGGAGCAAATAGTACACCAAAACTAAGGTCAAACAGGAACAAAGGGTACACCAAAACTAAGGTCAAACAGGAACAAAGGGTACACCAAAACTAAGGTCAAACAGGAACAAAGGGTACACCAAACCTAAGGTCAAACAAGAACAAAGAGTACACCAAAACTAAGGTCAAACAAGAACAAAGGGTACACCAAAACTAAGGTCAAACAGGAACAAAGGGTACACCAAAACTAAGGTCAAACAAGAACAAAGAGTACACCAAAACTAAGGTCAAACGAACAAAGAGTACACCAAAACTAAGGTCAAACAAGAACAAAGGGTACACCAAAACTAAGGTCAAACATGAACAAAGAGTACACCAAAACTAAGGTCAAACAAGAACAAAGAGTACACCAAAACTAAGGTCAAACAAGAACAAAGGGTAAACCAAAACTAACGTCAAACAGGAACTAAGAGTACACCAAAACTAAGGTCACACAAAGAAGAACAAAGGGTACACCAAACCTAAGGTCAAACAAGAACAAAGGGTAAACCAAAACTAACGTCAAACAGGAACTAAGAGTACACCAAAACTAAGGTCAAACAGGAACTAAGAGTACACCAAAACTAAGGTCAAACAAGAACAAAGAGTACACCAAAACTAAGGTCAAACAGGAACAAAGGGTACACCAAAACTAAGGTCAAACAGGAACAAAGGGTACACCAAACCTAAGGTCAAACAAGAACAAAGAGTACACCAAAACTAAGGTCAAACAAGAACAAAGGGTACACCAAAACTAAGGTCAAACAGGAACAAAGAGTACACCAAAACTAAGGTCAAACAAGAACAAAGAGTACACAAAACTAGGTCAAACGAACAAAGAGTACACCAAAACTAAGGTCAAACAAGAACAAAGGGTACACCAAAACTAAGGTCAAACATGAACAAAGAGTACACCAAAACTAAGGTCAAACAAGAACAAAGAGTACACCAAAACTAAGGTCAAACAGGAACAAAGGGTACACCAAAACTAAGGTCAAACAGGAACTAAGAGTACACCAAAACTAAGGTCACACAAAGAAGAACAAAGGGTACACCAAACCTAAGGTCAAACAAGAACAAAGGTCAAACAGGAACTAAGAGTACACCAAAACTAAGGTCAAACAAGAACTAAGAGTACACCAAAACTAAGGTCAAACAAGAACAAAGAGTACACCAAAACTAAGGTCAAACAGGAACAAAGGGTACACCAAAACTAAGGTCAAACAAGAACAAAGAGTACACCAAAACTAAGGTCACACAAGAGCAAATAGTACACCAAAACTAAGGTCAAACATGAACAAAGAGTACACCAAAACTAAGGTCAAACAAGAACAAAGAGTACACCAAAACTAAGGTCAAACAAGAACAAAGAGTACACCAAAACTAAGGTCAAACAAGAACAAAGGGTAAACCAAAACTAACGTCAAACAGGAACTAAGAGTACACCAAAACTAAGGTCACACAAAGAAGAACAAAGGGCACACCAAAACTAAGGTCAAACAGGAACAAAGAGTACACCACAACTAAGGTCACACAAACAAGAACAAAGGGTACACCAAAACTAAGGTCACACAAAGAAGAACAAAGGGTACACCGTCCAAAACTAAGGTCACACAAACAAGAACAAAGGCCATATCAAAATTAAGGTTAAAACAACACAGCATCTGACACATCGACACGAAAACCAAACTTACAAAAAATGAAGTATAAGGCAAAACGACACGATACCAGGACAGCAAGCAAAGCCGTGTCCGTGTGTCCTACAGACATGATCGGCTGTACGTAAGACTGGCATTTTGGGCATGTATGTGGCCTCTTAGTGATACACACAGTGTATTTTCACAGGAAGAAACTTTATATAGTTCATTATTCAAAACATTAGATTTTGTGTGGGATCCTAGGACATTTTATAGGGGCGGTCAGGAGTTAACATATAGTCTATTTTTATATAAATGCTTTAAACATGAATAAACATTCCATTGAAAAGCATTGTCCACGCAAAACGAACAACACTATAATGTTCTGAAAAGAAGGACGTAGGGGGCCTAAATAATAATCTGACTGAAAAGATCCAAATAGGTGATATTCAGCCAAACATACACCACAGCATCATTTGTGACCTTTTCATCTCCCAGATTCCCTGTCAGATCAGATATATTGAGTATTGATATGCTCATTCCAACGGGGATTATCATTACAAAGTTTTGGCAAAATTGGAGATGCTGAATTTCGCTTTTTTTTTCTATTTTCAGATAGCAGGGCGACTGACAAGGATTGTGAGATTATGTCAATGTATCTACTCTTGTTTGAGGCTGACAGTGGTGCTCATTGCTTCAACATTCATTCCCGCCGTCAAAGCTCGAATGACTCTGTACATCGGCGAAGTTTTAAACGACACGCCCTTAAAAGAAGAAGATTACGCTGACTCTGTGTATAATTTACAGTTTTTGAAAACGATTTGGCGGTCGAGGTATTTAGATTGTTTTAAAGAGGCGGTTTTAGGAGGAAAGGCACCAAATGCCGAAGTCCTCGATTTGCGTTCGAACCAGGTAGTAAAGTTGTTGGATATTCAATCTCAGGATCGGCCTCTTGTTCTCAATTTCGGTAGTTGTACGTGACCACCATTTATAGCGAAGCTAGAGAGATTCAATTCATTGGTCACTCGCTTCGGTTCCTTCGCAGACTTTGCAGTCGTTTACATAGAAGAAGCACATCCAACTGACGGCTGGTTTTTCAACAACAATATTTCAATTAAAAAGCACCGGAAAATGGCAGACAGGATTAATGCGGCTAGGAAATTGGAGGAAATTGGTACAAATTGTCCAATCTTTGTTGATCAAATGTCTGATTCCGCTAACACACTGTATGGAGGTTTGTTTGAGAGACTATACGTGATCCATGACGGTGGTGTTGTGTATGCGGGGGAACGAGGACCTGGTGGCTACAATATTGAAGAACTGGCTGACTGGCTACAGAAGTTTGAAGAAAGGGTGTTATAAGATGGAACGCCATAACCCTGTAAAACGGTGTTATAATTGATAAATCATAATCGGTAACTGATCGAATTGGGTTTTTTGATGAACAGTTGTTTTCGTACCCTTCTACGTGGCGTTGTAACATGTTTATAACTTAATGGATGGCATAACGTTATCGTAGCCTACGGAGGAAGATAAAATCGTCCATTGTTTATTTCATTCATTTGTTTTAAGAATAAGTTTCACTTCTTAAATGCAAAGGATCTACAATAATTCCACTTAATTACGACTGTGAATCAGTACAAATCAAGGTATTTTTTAAATACGTTTACCTGAATGTATTCCCCTTGAGAGTCGCTTCCTTGAAACTTGACATTATTTATTTTACCGTTGATATCTTAGGTCCTATGATATTACTGAGTAGAATGTCTACATCCAACCATAGGCGTCTGCTTCTGGTTAGCAGTAATAGAAAAAAGTATCCCCTACTCATGCTATGATATTGTAGGGGTAGGGGACACTATTTTGTTCTATTAATATTAATATTAACCAGGCGCCTGTGATCCTACTATGATATTGTAGGAGTAGGGGACACTCTTTTGTTCTATTAATATTAATATTAACCAGGCGCCTGTGATCCTACTATGATATTGTAGGAGTAGGAGGCACTACCTTGTTCTATTAATATTAATATTAACCAGGCGCCTGTGATCCTACTATGATATTGTAGGAGTAGGAGGCACTACCTTGTTCTATTAATATAAATATTAACCAGGCGCCTGTGATCCTACTATGATATTGTAGGAGTAGGGGACACTATTTTGTTCTATTGATATTAACCAGGCGCCTGTGATCCTACTATGATATTGTAGGAGTAGGAGGCACTACCTTGTTCTATTAATATAAATATTAACCAGGCGCCTGTGATCCTACTATGATATTGTAGGGATAGGGGACACTATTTTGTTCTATTGATATTAACCAGGCGCCTGTGATCCTACTATGATATTGTAGGAGTAGGGGACACTATTTTGTTCTATTAATATTAATATTAACCAGGCGCCTGTGATCCTACTATGATATTGTAGGAGTAGGGGACACTATTTTGTTCTATTGATATTAACCAGGCGCCTGTGATCCTACTATGATATTGTAGGAGTAGGGGACACTATTTTGTTCTATTGATATAAATATTAACCAGGCGCCTGTGATCCTACTATGATATTGTAGGAGTAGGGGACACTATTTTGTTCTATTAATATTAATATTAACCAGGCGCCTGTGATCCTACTATGATATTGTAGGAGTAGGGGACACTATTTTGTTCTATTAATATTAATATTAACCAGGCGCCTGTGATCCCACTATGATATTGTAGGAGTAGGGGACACTATTTTGTTCTATTAATATTAATATTAACCAGGCGCCTGTGATCCCACTATGATATTGTAGGAGTAGGGGACACTATTTTGTTCTATTAATATTAATATAACCAGGGCGCCCCGTTATCCTACACTATGATATTGTAGGAGTAGGGGACACTATTTTGTTTCTATTAATATTATATTAACCAGGCGCCTGTGATCCTACTATGATATTGTAGGAGTAGGGACACTATTTTGTTCTATTAATATACTTAACCAGGCGCCTGTGATCCTACTATGATTTGTAGGAGTAGGGGACACTACCTTGTTCTATAATATTAATATACCAGGCGCCTGTGATCCTACTATGATATTGTAGGAGTAGGGGACACTACCTTGTTCATTAATTAATATTACCATATTATCCATATGATTTCGTAGGGAAATTGTCTTTATATTATATACCAGGGCCACGTGACGATATGATATTGTATGAGTAGGGACACTATTTTGTTCTATTAATATTAATATTAACCAGGCGCCCGTGATCCTACTATGATATTGTAGGAGTAGGGGACACTATTTTGTTCTATTAATATTAATATTAACCAGGCGCCTGTGATCCTACTATGATATTGTAGGAGTAGGGGACACTATTTTGTTCTATTTATATTAATATTAACCAGGCGCCTGTGATCCTACTATGATATTGTAGGGGTAGGGGACACTATTTTGTTCTATTTATATTAACCAGGTGCCTGTGATCCTACTATGATATTGTAGGAGTAGGGGACACTATTTTGTTCTATTAATATTAACCAGACGCCCGTGATCCTACTATGATATTGTAGGAGTAGGGGACACTACCTTGTTCTATTAATATTAATATTAACCAGGCGCCTGTGATCCTACTATGATATTGTAGGAGTAGGGGGCACTATTTTGTTCTATTGATATAAATATTAACCAGGCGCCTGTGATCCTACTATGATATTGTAGGAGTAGGGGACACTACCTTGTTCTATTAATATTAATATTAACCAGGCGCCTGTGGTCCTACTATGATATTGTAGGAGTAGGGGACACTATTTTGTTCTATTAATATTAATATTAACCAGGCGCCTGTGATCCTACTATGATATTGTAGGAGTAGGGGACACTACCTTGTTCTATTAATATTAATATTAACCAGGCGCCTGTGATCCTACTATGATATTGTAGGAGTAGGGGGCACTATTTTGTTCTATGAATATTAATATTAACAAGGTGCCTGTGATCCTTCTATGATATTGTAGGGGTAGGGGACACTATTTTGTTCTATTAATATTAACCAGGCGCCTGTGATCCTACTATGATATTGTAGGGGTAGGGGACACTATTTTGTTCTATTAATATTAACCTGGCGCCTGTGATCCTACTATGATATTGTAGGAGTAGGGGACACTATTTTGTTCTATTAATATTAATATTAACCAGGCGCCCGTGATCCTACTATGATATTGTAGGAGTAGGGGACACTATTTTGTTCTATTAATATTAATATTAACCAGGCGCCTGTGATCCTACTATGATATTGTAGGAGTAGGGGACACTACCTTGTTCTATTAATATTAATATTAACCAGGCGCCTGTGATCCTACTATGATATTGTAGGAGTAGGGGACACTATTTTGTTCTATTAATATTAATATTAACCAGGCGCCTGTGATCCTACTATGATATTGTAGGAGTAGGGGACACTATTTTGTTCTATTAATACTAATATTAACCAGGCGCCTGTGATCCTACTATGATATTGTAGGAGTAGGGGACACTATTTTGTTCTATTAATATTAATATTAACAAGGTGCCTGTGATCCTACAGACCAATCTTTTTATTTTCGTAAAGAATGATAAAAGCATTGCCTGTACTCCCCTTTGAAATGTTTTACTTTTGTTTTGCTTACATATATTATTTATCTTTACTTAATAATATAAATAGTTTATATACTCAATATTGCACTATTATATACACTTTACTTATTTTGGGAATATAATTAGATAAAACATAAATATATATTTCCCATAAACAATTGTTCAAGCCTCACTTCCTTACAGCTAATTATGTACCATATGAATGACGGCATTTTCTGTAAAACATAAAATGGGAAATACCTGATGATGATGTTAAACATGATAATGTTGTAGAATGGCTCAGTTATATATTATCAATCAAATTAAAATTCAAGCATTTTTTCGTATACATGTATGACAATTGTATTTAATTTGTGTATTGAATTAACATTCTTTCGGGTGCATTTATATGACTTTAATTAAATATGACATTTTAAGGCGGAGTTTTTGTTTGTTTTATATTCGTATGACGCTGAATTGCTTCGAAAATAACAGAGACTACTTGTATAATAACGAGACCGCAATTCTAACTTACAATCTAAGAAACAATAGAAAAAAAAGAACAAATATATTTATGAAGTATACGGTTAATAAGACCAGGTGTTCCGCGGGGGAAAGCGTTTTCTGCTTCATTGACGGCACCCACCATACAAGTCCTGGTCACGGCGACACCCGGCGTACATATCTAGGTCACGGCGACACCCGGAATACACATCTAGGTCACGGCGACAACCGGCATAAATGTCTAGGTCACAGCGACAAGCGCCATATCTGTCTATTTCACGGCGACAACCGGCGTACATGTCTAGATCACGACTACGAACGGCATACATGTCTAGGTCACGGCGACAACCGGCGTACATGTCTAGGTCACGACGACGCCCGGCATACAAGTCCTGGTCACGACGACACCCGGTATACATATCTAGGTCAAGACGACACCCGGCATACATTTCTAGGTCACGACGAAACCCGGCACACATATCTAGGTCACGGCGACACCCGGCATACATGTATTTGTCACGGCAACACCCGGCGTGCACATCTAGGTCACGGCGACAACCGGCGTACACGTCTAGGTCACGGCGACACTCGCCATATATGTCTAGGTCACGACAACACCCGGCATACATGTCTAGGTCACGACGACACCCGGCATACATGTCTAGGTCACGACGACACCCGGCATACATGTCTAGGTCACGGCGACAACCAGCGTACATGTCTAGGTCACGACGACACCCGGCATACATGTCTAGCTCTCGGCGACACTCGCCATACATGTCTAGGTCACGGCGACGCCCGGCATACATATCTAGGTCACGGTGACACCCGCCATACATATCTAGGTCACGACGACACCCGGCATACAAGTCTAGGTCACGACAGCACCCACCATACATGTCTAGGTCACGGCGACAACCGGTGTACATGTCTAGGTCACGGCGACACTCGCCATACATGTCTAGGTCACGACGACACCCGGCACACATATCTAGGTCACGGTGACACCCGGCATACATGTCTAGGTCACGACAGCACCCACCATACATGTCTAGGTCACGGCGACAACCGGTGTACATGTCTAGGTCACGGCGACACTCGCCATACATGTCTAGGTCACGACGACACCCGGCACACATATCTAGGTCACGGTGACACCCGGCATACATGTCTAGGTCACGACGACACCCGGCATACAAGTCCTGGTCACGACGATACCCGGCATACAAGTCTAGGTCACGGTGACACCCGCCATACATATGAAGGTCACGGTGACACCCGTCATACATATCTAGGTCACGGCGACACTCGCCAAACATGTCCTGGTCACGACTACACCCGGCATACAAGTCCTAATCATATCCGGGTTAAGTTACAATCTCAAAATGATAACTAGGGTTGTACAACGGAACCACTTATCTATCTTTTTATTCATTTGTCTTTCAAACTCCAATTGTTCGATGATAGTATTGGCAGAGTTGATTCAGGCATTTTAGGAATGCCTACTAGAGCTTATCATGTCGATTAATTTTGTTGCATAAGACATTTACAGATATTCTTTAAAAACTTTGTTGACCATGTCTGTAGGATATGCCATGTACAGTACGTAGAACTTGAAATCGACACGACAGACTATTCAACATCAGCCGCTTATCTCAATCTGTACTTACAACGTAACCAACAGAGGTAGCTTTCAACTAAGTTTTTAACAAGTGTGACTGGATAATTTTCCCAATTTTAACATTCCATTTCTAGATAGTAGTATGCCTGATCCTGGGTTTGACCATATTTCTATGGCGGTCATCGTCGATGTAGACGTTTACTCTTCTACAACACCTGGTATTATTCTCCTCGTACATGGATGGATCTCCATGTAAATATATATTTTTGTATATACTTTGCTGTCGTTTAATGGATTTTTAATTATGGTTTCGTTATTATATAGGTATTATTTATTACTAGCATTAACACGTCTTATAATAACCATGTTCCCTAGCTTATATCTTATTACACACACGACAACTGTCCGCTTCATTAGCATAATGTACACGACCCCAAAAACTGGCTTCTTTTCTTTCTCAGAGAAAATCAAATTGCAGCGACATTCATATAAATCTCACAATTACTCTTTTTTTCCTTTATGTATGGAATTACCTCTTGAAAGACATGTCCATTATGCTTGAAGGGTTTGTGGCTGATCAATTTCCTGTTTTTATTTTTTTTATTGTCCATTTCATGTAGGGTGGTTTTGATGTAGGTTTTATGCCCTATCGCTTTGAATACATCACTAAAAAACTCATCTAATAAAACAAACTTATGTGGGAACCAGTATTAGAAATCCCATCCTCGTGTTTCCATTACTGATAATCAGTTGACAGACACAATAGGGGACAGGCCAGCTTAACATGTATTCAAGACGTGGTAATATCGATATTGTATTTCATCACGATTTCTCGTACCCAGAGGTATCTTATCAAGAATACAGTTTAATTTGCTAAAATATCCGATATAGCTCCTATATACAATATACAGTTTCACATAAGTAAGCAGTACCTGTATGAGGCACTTAACCAAATATGGAAGATATTCAATCAAATGTACAGATATATTAACGGCTAAATATCGCGTATACAATATCTGAAATAAATGGATCGGCAATGCTCCTAAATCAATTTTGTTTTCCACTGTGATGAGTTCTATGGGACGTCATTTACACTTATTTTTCATTTCGCTGTTGAAGTGATGAGTCATCATGTTTTTATTATCACTGACATCGCCAGTAAAACTATGTTTTAAATAACCGGTAAGTTTCTCCTGACCCAGAGGTACTGCTCGAATGTTTTAGCCTTTTAGTCGAATGTTTTAGCCTTTTAGTCGAATGGTTTAGCCTTTTAGTCGAATGGTTTAGCCTTTTAGTCGAATGTTTTAGCTTTTTAGTAGAATATTTTAGCTTTTTAGGTACGTGCAAACAACTTTTAGAATTTTGAGTTTTTTTTGTATGTGTATACTACCTAATCAAAGAAAATGGTTTATTTCTTTGTTCATTTCAGCTCCTCGTTAATTTATTCTAATTAAGACGACATTTCCCTGGCCCTTGATGATCAACAAACCAACTATCTGTCATCAGACAAGGGGTCGATTGATGGCGTACCAAACGTTGCTATATTCGATAACTTTAGACATATATGGAGTATGGTATATTTGTATTAATTATGTTTGAATATATATGAAATATATTTGTATTCAATAATTGTAAATGTATACAATAGTATTATATGATTTACTCGTGTGATCCGTAAAAGTGGCAACACGTTACGTAATAAAAGTAAAACGTTATATCTGAATTCAAATTTGTGATTCATAATTATGTAATAAAACAGATACTTCATGCCTTCTTATGCTACGGAGGCAAAACTGTGGTTGACCATAACATATTATGTCATGTAGCACCAGGCCGGTGACTATAGCTTGGGAGGGCATGATAATATCTGTGTATTTGTATTCAAGGATTGTAAATAGAAGTGAAGAGACATACATCATGTACATGTTTTATCTATATCGTCTTAATGGAATTTTGTCTCTTAAAAAGAAAAAAACAAACCGCTATTGATATTCCAAATTAACAGCATAAACTACTTATCCTATTTTGAAAGCTATGTTAGAATGGTGATAGCAGTCGATATATCTAATTACCTGACTATCTAGATATCACTAAAGATTCCTAGTTTTCACAATGTAATTTATTAAAAGCACATCTTGATTTGTGCTCTAACGATTTGAATCACAGAGACTTCGCACAAAATCCCTTTCCACGCTCCGTATTACCTGTCACAGAAATGACATTTAGGTTTTCGGGATCCGGTGGGTCGATATTTAGTTTTTTCGTAATTCATTAAATGACGATTTTAAGTTGTTCATGGCTCCGGATGATAGAACTTCCTCTCTACAATTGCTCCAGAAATTGATTGTTCTATGTACGCTCGGGTGACACAGTATTCCACACTCACCTTTTACCTAGGTGGTCGGGGTTCGATTCCCCGATCGGACGTAAAAAGGTCACCTGCCTGACCACGTGGGTTTTCTCCGCAGTCAAACCCCTTGTGCGCTTTTTTCCCTTCTCTTTTTCTTTTTTTCACAAATGTTACAAAATAAATAAACAAAAGAAATTCGCTCGATACATCAAGATTATCTTGAAGTGACTTTTGAACAATGAAACATATCTATATATCTCGTAAAAACAACGACAATGACCAAGATTAAAATCATATGGTCAGAAAATATGAAGATGGACATATGACATGCTTTTGATTGTATGATTTCAAATAGACTATTGACACTTTGAAGTCGAAACAAACAATGACCCTCTTTTAGCTGGCTTGTTTTGCTTTGACATATGTTAATAAAGAACTTCATGACAATCAATTTCACATATAATCCACTTTGATGGTCCTAAAATAACAAACTATTTACATCGATGGTATATATACATTACCTGAAAGTATCAGCGGCTAAACAATATCTTTACTTGCAGTCTACATGAACATGTCATCAATAAGCGGATCATATCGATTTAGCTATTGTGAAGTCCGACAGTGACATATCTGCCCGTCATTACGTTGTTCAGTGGCGAATTCCGTGATATGTGGCGACTGCTGTCGAGAAGGTTTTTAGGTGCTATAATGATTTCTCCGGGAAGCTTCTTTTTTGCTACGAAGAATCTCTATCGTCCTTATTGATTTTGGTTTCATCTACCCCGTTCTTATTTTGAGAACGTGACATGACTTTATTTCGATCGACATAGATTTGCCGACTACGCGGAGTAGAAAACCTTTACTCCTAAGGGACACTTGATAACATTCTCCTGGTTCTTTTTCGAATGTCTGATTATAAACGTTGTATATGTAAGCTATCTGAGAGGTGATTAAGTAAAGTCTGAGACAAAGTCTTATTTGGTAAGATTAAGCATTTGATTTTGAACATTCCTTGACATTAACCAAACAGATACGAACGTACACCATCTTGGGGAGGAATTACGACGGTACCCGCCATACAAATCTAGGTCAAATCGACGACACCCTCCCCCATACAAGTCTAGATCAAATCGATGACACTTATCATACACATTTAGGTCAAATCAACGACACCCCAAATAATAAATCAAGGTCAAATCGACAACATCCGCCATACAAATCTAGGTCAAATCAGAGACGTATATACCTGATATACAAGTCTCTGGTCAAATCGATGACACCCGCCATACCAATATAGGTCAAATAGGCGACACCCGCCTTGAAATCTGTGTCAAATTGACGACACCTGCCATACAAATCTAGGTCAACTCTACTGCATCCGCCATAACATCTAGCTCAAATCGACGACACCCGCCATATAAATCTAGCTCTTATCGATGACACCTACCATACAAAACTAGGTCAAATCGACGACACCCACTAAACAAATTTAGGTCAAACGACGACACCCGCCATACAAATCTAGGTCAAATCGACGACACCCGCCATACAAATCTAGATAAATCGATGACACCCCTACCATACAAATCTAGGTTAAACCGACGACACTCGCCATACTAATCTAGCTCAATCTGGGTTATGTCACAGTTAATATCACATTCTCAGAAGGACAATACTAATACTACTTAGCCTTCCGTTATATATCATTGACATAGATTAATTTGTTGCTAATGACAACACCACATCAAAAGGCGGACAAGACTTTTAATGTAGTCAGAAGTATTGAAGATACATATTTACTTCCGGTTTGTTCTGATCTTGGCAGATTTATAAAAACAAACCATCATACGCTATGTATGTTCAAGTGATGATGAATGATCATGAAAAGTATACAATATCTACATAAACAGGTTTATATCTCGTTTAAAGCGTTCATGGCCTGATTCGGATTTAAAAAGCAACAGAGTTTAAAATGACTTTGAATAAATATATCATTCAATTTCCTACATATCTATCCAACCAATTTTCCACTTCTTCTATTTTGTAACCTGCAGGTCCCCTTTCTCCCTCATACACGACCAAATTTTCTTTAATGATATACAACCTTTCATAGTATGCCCCATAATGGGAATTAGCCGCATTGTTCATATCATCAACAAGAATAGGACACTTCGGTTGACCTATGACCTTTAAGTGTTTGGCGGCATCCATTCGGTCAGAAAGTGATCGGTGTGAACTGATTTCAACATTGTTTGTGAAGGCCCATCCGTCAGACGGATGTGCTTCCTCTATGTACACAATGATAAAGTCTGCCACATTGGTAAAGCGAGTGACTAGTGAGTTAAATCTCTTCAGCTTTACCATGAATGGAGGTCAAGTACAGCTTCCAAAGTTCACCACTAGAGGGCGACCCGTGTTTTGATGATCAAAGAGTTTCACCACAGATCCGTCTAAAAGAGAAATGACATCACAGTTGATTGCTTTTTCGTGAAGAAACGCATCTTTCATACAATCTAAATATCGTGCGTAACAGTTTTGTTTGAACGAAGCAAAACTGTAAACAGAATCGGCATAATCATCCTCTTGTAAATTTGATCCCTCGTGGAGCCTTTTCATATCTTCAGTAATCATTCGTTTAATACGTGGTATATACCTCCCCAGGAAAAGCATTATCCCCATTGCTGATACCAAAACACCTAGGCGGCATAACCGGATAAAAATCCTTAGTTGTCTTAGCATCTGTAATGAGCAAAGAGTTGTGAGTTTGCATCATTTAGATTAAATACTGTGAAAAAGTGGTACTTGTTAACCTTTATAAACCTTCGTGAACAAAGACAAAGACCACGTGTTTCAGGAGGGTAAGCGTCTCCCATATGTTAAAGTCTAAACACTTGTCATGGAATAATCTTACACTTATTTGGTCTATAATTTATGTTTATCTATTAAACCTATCGTATATCACATTCACTGTTGGGTGTGAGATATGTAGTCATTGTGTGTTGGGTGTGAGATATGTAGTCATTGTGTGTTGGGTGTGAGATATGTAGTCATTGTGTGTTGGGTGTGAGATATGTAGTCATTGTGTGTTGGGTGTGAGATATGTAGTCATTGTGTGTTGGGTGTGAGATATGTAGTCATTGTGTGTTGGGTGTGAGATATGTAGTCCTTGTGTGTTGGGTGTGAGATATCTAGTCATTGTGTGTTGGGTGTGAGATATGTAGTCATTGTGTATTGGGTGTGAGATATCTAGTCATTGTGTATTGGATGTGAGATATCTTGTCATTGTGTGTTGGATGTGAGATATGTAGTCCTTGTGTGTTGGGTGTGAGATATGTAGTCCTTGTGTGTTGGGTGTGAGATATGTAGTCATTGTGTGTTGGGTGTGAGATATGTAGTCCTTGTGTGTTGGGTGTGAGATATCTAGTCATTGTGTATTGGGTGTGAGATATCTAGTCATTGTGTGTTGGGTGTGAGATATGTAGTCATTGTGTGTTGGGTGTGAGATATGTAGTCCTTGTGTGTTGGGTGTGAGATATGTAGTCATTGTGTGTTGGGTGTGAGATATCTAGTCCTTGTGTGTTGGGTGTTAAATATCTAGTCATTGTGTGTTGGGTGTGAGATATGTGCCCTTGTGTGTTGGGTGTGAGATATGTAGTCATTGTGTGTTGGGTGTGAGATATGTAGTCATTGTGTGTTGGGTGTGAGATATGTAGTCATTGTGTGTTGGGTGTGAGATATGTAGTCCTTGTGTGTTGGGTGTGAGATATGTAGTCATTGTGTGTTGGGTGTGAGATATGTAGTCCTTGTGTGTTGGGTGTGAGATATGTAGTCATTGTGTGTTGGGTGTGAGATATGTAGTCATTGTGTGTTGGGTGTGAGATATGTAGTCATTATGTGTTGGGTGTGAGATATCTAGTCCTTGTGTGTTGGGTGTGAGATATGTAGTCATTGTGTGTTGGGTGTGAGATATGTAGTCATTGTGTGTTGGGTGTGAGATATCTAGTCATTGTGTGTTGGGTGTGAGATATGTAGTCATTGTGTGTTGGGTGTGAGATATGTAGTCATTGTGTGTTGGGTGTGAGATATGTAGTCATTGTGTGTTGGGTGTGAGATATGTAGTCATTGTGTATTGGGTGTGAGATATCTAGTCATTGTGTGTTGGGTGTGAGATATCTAGTCATTGTGTGTTGGGTGTGAGATATGTAGTCATTGTGTGTTGGGTGTGAGATATGTAGTCATTATGTGTTGGGTGTGAGATATGTAGTCATTGTGTATTGGGTGTGAGATATCTAGTCATTGTGTGTTGGGTGTGAGATATGTAGTCATTGTGTGTTGGGTGTGAGATATGTAGTCATTGTGTGTTGGGTGTGAGATATGTAGTCATTGTGTGTTGGGTGTGAGATATGTAGTCATTATGTGTTGGGTGTGAGATATGTAGTCCTTGTGTGTTGGGTGTGAGATATGTAGTCCTTGTGTGTTGGGTGTGAGATATGTAGTCCTTGTGTGTTGGGTGTGAGATATCTAGTCATTGTGTGTTGGGTGTGAGATATCTAGTCATTGTGTATTGGGTGTGAGATATCTAGTCATTGTGTGTTGGGTGTGAGATATCTAGTCATTGTGTATTGGGTGTGAGATATGTAGTCATTGTGTGTTGGGTGTGAGATATGTAGTCATTGTGTATTGGGTGTGAGATATGTAGTCATTGTGTGTTGGGTGTGAGATATGTAGTCATTGTGTGTTGGGTGTGAGATATGTAGTCATTGTGTGTTGGGTGTGAGATATGTAGTCATTGTGTGTTGGGTGTGAGATATCTAGTCATTGTGTGTTGGGTGTGAGATATGTAGTCATTGTGTGTTGGGTGTGAGATATGTAGTCATTGTGTGTTGGGTGTGAGATATGTAGTCATTGTGTGTTGGGTGTGAGATATGTAGTCATTGTGTATTGGGTGTGAGATATCTAGTCATTGTGTGTTGGGTGTGAGATATCTAGTCATTGTGTGTTGGGTGTGAGATATGTAGTCATTGTGTGTTGGGTGTGAGATATGTAGTCATTATGTGTTGGGTGTGAGATATGTAGTCATTGTGTATTGGGTGTGAGATATCTAGTCATTGTGTGTTGGGTGTGAGATATGTAGTCATTGTGTGTTGGGTGTGAGATATGTAGTCATTGTGTGTTGGGTGTGAGATATGTAGTCATTGTGTGTTGGGTGTGAGATATGTAGTCATTGTGTGTTGGGTGTGAGATATCTAGTCATTGTGTGTTGGGTGTGAGATATCTAGTCCTTGTGTGTTGGGTGTGAGATATCTAGTCATTGTGTGTTGGGTGTGAGATATGTAGTCATTGTGTGTTGGGTGTGAGATATGTAGTCATTGTGTGTTGGGTGTGAGATATGTAGTCATTGTGTATTGGGTGTGAGATATGTAGTCATTGTGTGTTGGGTGTGAGATATGTAGTCATTGTGTGTGAGATATGTAGCCATTGTGTGTTGGGTGTGAGATATGTAGTCATTGTGTGTTGGGTGTGAGATATGTAGTCATTGTGTGTTGGGTGTGAGATATGTAGTCATTGTGTGTTGGGTGTGAGATATGTAGTCATTGTGTATTGGGTGTGAGATATGTAGTCATTGTGCGTTGGGTGTGAGATATGTAGTCCTTGTGTGTTGGGTGTGAAATATCTAGTCATTGTGTGTTGGCGATGTGGTAGGTATTGAATCTATGTTTTTTCTATCAGAAATTTTACTCTTTTTTTTATATAAATTCATAAATATTATAAAATGTATCTTATAATAAAAACGCAGTGAAAATTGAATTCAGTAAAACTAATGCACCTAAATAATGACTGATAATATGTACCGCTAGCTTATTAGCCGACTTACCCTGAAACGACAAGATATCGTTGTATGTTGTTTCCATTCAATGTCAATACTGTTGCGTTCACGTCGGAGTTTGTGAAATACACTGTCACTCACAAAGCCAGCGGACAAAATAATCGCCACTAGGGCACGACCCGTGGATTTATATATACACGTTTATGTTAAAAAAAACCCAGCATAAGCTGTAAACTAGTAGGCAATATACGTGAACCATATATACTGACGGCTTAGCCTGACATGAAAGAATGGTTTGTCATTGATAGGACATAAAAGTGTCATTACATATTAAGCTTTATACAGTACCTATACTCAGTAAACTACAACCTGCTACGTCGCGAAGTGTGGATGTTGTTTACGGACACCGGTTACAGTAATAATTCAATCAAATTGAAATACGGTCCGGTCCGTATACTGCAATCTGTTACGGCGTGTTGTGATGTTGTTTACGGAACGATAATGCAGAACAAGATACATACAATTAAAATGTAAGAATTCAATCAAATAAAAACAGCGTGTGCTGTAAAAAAATTATTCTACGTCAGATGTACGGTTACTGTTAACCTTATAGGTAGGATTTAATTATTGTGTTTTACCGAGTATTACACGCCGGTGTTATCAGTCCGATGTAGGAACATTGGGGAGCTTGTTGAGAAATCTAGAACTGACTTACTCCACAAGAGATATCGTGCAAGACAGACTTGTGGTAATTTATCTTCCCAGATTAAGAAAACAACAAAGAAATCGGCATAACAATGAAACCATAATTCCAACTTAGAATCGATAAAACCAGGGTAAAATGTGATACAAGGGGAAAAGACCAGATGTTCTAGGGGGTAAGCGTCTTTTGCTTCTAGGTCAAATAAGGATTAAGTCACATTCTCAAAAAGAAAATAACAATGCCCTATTCTCAGCTGTCATTTCCAGCTTAACACATGTTCGCACCTGTTACCGTATACTGGAATTAACCCGAATGAACTAAATAAGTTGAATGTATATTATTTAATTATCTCAATTTTCGTAAATTTCCTTTCAAGTGTCAGTTATCAATACCCAGTATGTCCGTTTCCTCTAAAAAGGCATATTATATATTATAACCTTCCAGTTAATACTATAAATTAATAATTAGACGGTTTTTTACAATTAATTTATATTCATTGTCTAGTTTTCTAAATACTAAGCCTGTTCCTGTTTTATGAAGTTCGGCTCGCCGACTAATGTCCAATTATCTATGCGTCAATTTGAACCTGCGCTTTTTTCGAAGTTCACCTGCACTGATTATAAATTCATTCTTTCGAGGGAATGAAGACTAGGATGCATATCTTTATGAAATATGCTTTTGACTAAACAGTTTGATCTTATTAATCATAAGCTACCATGAACTGTATTTCTTTTTAAAACCAATATTTAAATATAGAAATCTGCCGTCGAGCACAGCAGGGTTTTCCGCCATGTATTATTCATCTATTAGTTATAGCTAAGCTGCATACTCCGTATTCAACTTATATATCTATACAGTTTATGTATGCAAGTTTGTTTGGAAGTTATCTTTGATTCTCTTGCTGTATCATGTAGTTACTTGATGTGAAAAATCTGAATAAAAATAAACGTAAAAAAGAAAAAAAAAGAAATGATAACATATAATAGGGATGGTAGAGAAAAAGTAAACTATGACGACATTCATCATGAATATCTGTTCATTACATGTCAAGAGAGGTTAAAGAATATAACGACAATGGACTGAGGGGGGAGGCAATGCCCATACAGTAATTAACTACATTACCTGTTAGTCTATATCATTTACCGCAGGTTTACATTACAATTATCAATACAATGACGTACAGCTTTGATAAAATCTATATACAGTCGATCTTATTGATCTCGAAGTAGAAGTCGAATCGATCGAGGGAAGGGGGGATGTCATAAAAAATTAGAGATATGCCGAGTGTATTTTATGTGGAATCGTTACTATCAGACTTTTATAAAACAAAGTGTTCAGGTTATCAGAGTTTGAGTATAATTTTATCATCATCTTTACTCAACAGATGTTCTGCTTGAACATCATTTAACCTTGTTGTCGATGCTATTTGTATACCCTTTATAGCCTTTTCTGTACTAATATACAGACAAAATATCAGATGTCGGTGATATTGGTTTACTTTAACAGACTTTTCTGTATTAATATACAGACTAAAATGTCAAGTGTCGATAATATTGGTATATTTACTATTGTATGGCACTGCCACTATATAACCCTACCAATTCAGTTGCGAGTTCACCAGCTTAGCGCGCTTCATGTTGAATTTGCCTCTGTCCAGTTGGCATTCATATTGACTATGGCTTTTCTGTAGTCAGTATACAGAATAAAATGTCTGATGTCCATGGTATTGGTATGACATATGTCGATGATATTGGCATGTCAGATGTCGATGATATTGGTATATCAGATGATGATGATATTGGTATGTCAGATGATGATGATATTGGTATGACAGATGTCGATGATATTGGTATTACAGATGTCGATGATATTGGTATGACAGTTGTCGATGATATTGGTATGACAGATGTCGATGATATTGGTATATCAGATGTCGATGATATTGGTATGACAGATGTCGATGATATTGGTATATCAGATGTCGATGATATTGGTATATCAGATGTCGATGATATTGGTTTTGGTTTGTTTTTGTTTCACGTCCTTTTAACAGCCAGGGTCATTTAAGGACGTGCCAGGTTTTGGAGGTGGAGGAAAGCCGGAGTACCCGGAGAAAAACCACCGGCCTACAGTCAGTACCTGGCAACTGCCCCACGTAGGTTTCGAACTCGCAACCCAGAGGTGGAGGGCTAGTGATAAAGTGTCGGGACACCTTAACCACTCGGCCACCGCGGCCCCTGATGATATTGGTATATCAGATGTCGATGATATTGGTATGTCAGATGACGATGATATTGGTATGACGGATGACGATGATATTGGTATGACGGATGTCGATGATATTGGTATGACGGATGAAGATGGTATTGGTATGTCAGATGATGATGATATTGGTATATCAGATGTCGATGATATTGGTATGACAGATGTCGATGATATTGGTATGACAGATGTCGATGATATTGGTATGTCAGATGTCGATGATATTGGTATGACGGATGACGATGATATTGGTATGACAGATGTCGATGATATTGGTATATCAGATGTCGATGATATTGGTATGACAGATGTCGATGATATTGGTATGACAGATGTCGATGATATTGGTATGACAGATGACGATGATATTGGTATGTCAGATGTCGATGATATTGGTATATCAGATGTCGATGATATTGGTATGACAGATGATGATGATATTGGTATGTCAGATGTCGATGATATTGGTATACCATTCACAGCTTTTTCAAGAAACATTTTTTATTTTATTGATGTTGTTCATAACGTTCATAAATGAGGTTGTTAAAAGCAGTTTGGTTTAATACTGATAAGTAAGTTATATTAATTAAATAATAAAAGGATTCATCCAGCGGCAACTAGAGATATCGTGTGTTGGTAAGAAGACTTCCTTTACATCTAACCCCTTTTGTCCGTCTTTATGGTGCATAAGGGGAAGGACTTGCGATGGTTTTCGGTCTTTTTCTAATGCATAATGGTTAATAATTGTAACCTTGTGTCGGTGTGATGTGGAATTTATTATACTAGTCGACTATTTAGTATTCTATATTTTTTGCTGTGAAATACAGGAATAGTGCACGATACAGATGCAGTAAACTATCTTTGTTTCATTCTATAAAATGATGACAAACAATGCTGCTAACAAAAGATGAGAAGACAATATCAAATGCTAAAAGTATCCGATCAAACCAGTAAATTAAGACTTGGCTCACCTGAAAAGAAGAGATAGTCCAAAATTTCATAATCAAGGGTAATTCGCGCAGGACGCATTACACTAATTGATGACTGTGATATATAGCAAATCACGTGGGTGTTGCCAAATAGTCATCGCGCTAACCAGTTAAAGTTTGGTAATGCACCATAATTTAGGTGTGCCAAAATATGTACAGTAACAATAGTAGCAATGGTCTTATGCGACATGTAGTTTATATTTAAGCTGTGCAGTTAAACTGTTTTCCATAAACTGTCAAAGCTAAAAATAACCGTAAAATACTATGTATAGTAAAATTAGAAGTGATTAATTTACAATTTGCATACAATAACTTATTTATTCAATGTTTTGTACTTAATGATTACGGTACATTAATTATTCTTTGTATTCACTTTATAAAGTTTTACAAGTACTAGATACAAACTAATTTAATTCTATGCCATACTAAGTTGGTGTTATTTATGTATATATATATGTTAAATATCAAATGAATAACTAGTGCTGATATAGGAATTAAGGATTGTGTATCTACATCAGAGTATGATAATGTTAAGTTTTCTGCTCTATCTAAATATATGTATATATCAAATTTCTACATAAAATGCTGCCATGTATTTACCATTGTATAATAGTTTATGAAAAAGGACGTTACTAAGTTGTATAACTTGTGTCCAATTTCCTTTGAATTTTTCAAATAAAATATGTTTAAACTAAACTACATGTAGTTAAACTGTTGTTAAACTTTTACTGAATTTGATTTTTTCATAATAAAGTGTACTGTACATAGGAAATTATTATCTAATACACATGTTAGTCCAAATAATACTCTCTTTGAAGTTATAATTGCATTTTGGAAATAGGATTACAGTAGCAATCTATTTCATGAACATGGGATATTTTTGATTTAATTACGTTTTAAACTGATTAATTATAATGTCATCGATTACATGAGCATGAGTGATCATATGTTTATTTTTGATCAATTTTTTAACTGATTATTTATTATGTCCCTTTTCATCTACTCTCGAGCTCTCATTTCTGTATTTCTTTGAGACTTGATTACAAAAGATATCGATTTAATGGACTTTCTTGATTTATTTCTGTATTGTGTTGAAATTGATCACCTTCTATGTAAGCTCCCTCGAGCTTCCGTTCTCTTAATTTCTTCTATATTTGACTAGGAAGGAATATCGATTGTATAAACTTGTTGTTAGCCAAATGTCACATTAAGTCTATATTTTACAGTGATAATATGTTGTTTAGCCGTAAGTACCATTATAAGGACTGCTAAAGATACAAAAGACACGAGATATTATCACTATAAGTACCATTATAAGGACTAATAAGGATACAAAAGACACGTGATATTATCACTATAAGTACCATTATAAGGACTGCTAAAGATACAAAAGACACGAGATATTATCACTATGGTACCATTATAAGGACTAATAAGGATATAAAAGACACGAGATATTATTACTATAAGTACCATTATAAGGACTGCTAAAGATACAAAAGACACGAGATATTATCACTATAAGTACCATTATAAGGATTACTAAGGATACAAAAGACACGAGATATTATTACTATGGTACCATTATAAGGACTGCTAAGGATACAAAAGACACGAGATATTATCACTATAAGTACCATTATAAGGACTGCTAAGGATACAAAAGACACGAGATATTGAATGAATATGGTATACCTCCATATCTAGCTGTTAGTAACATGGAAAATGAAATTCTTGTACAGACTATGTTCAAAGGCAAAATCAAAGACTGTGTATTTGATAATGATGAGCATTGTAACTCATTTCATAATGATTGCGCGTCATTCTTGTACATGGCTTCGAAAATATATTTCCAATAATGAAAGAAAATGTCTGTTATAAACGGAAATGAATAATGAACATTGATCTACAAACGTCTTTGTAAATAGTAATTACTACATTGTATTTGTACTCTCTTTAAAAGAGGAATAAAAGAATATTGATTGATTGATTGGTACCATTATAAGGACTGCTAAGGATACAAAAGACACGAGATATTATTACTATGGTACCATTATAAGGACTGCTAAGGATACAAAAGACACGAGATATTATCACTATAAGTACCATTATAAGGACTGCTAAGGATACAAAAGACACGAGATATTATCACTATGGTACCATTATAAGGGTTACTAAGGATACAAAAGACACGAGATATTATTACTATAAGTACCATGATAAGGACCGCTAAGGATACAAAAGACACGTGATATTATTACTATGGTACCATTATAAGGGTTACTAAGGATACAAAAGACACGAGATATTATCACTATAAGTACCATGATAAGGGTTACTAAGGATACAAAAGTCACGAGATATTATAACTATTCAAAACAAAATGAGAGTTAGATCCAGCGGACCCAAAATGAATTAACTACATAATGCAGCTGTTTCGTCCTTCTAGGACTTGTCAGTGATTGCGAGGACTTAAAGTGGTCACAGAAGCAGACTAAATAGTTAACTCGTCTTAGGTAAAGGAAATATACAAATCTGGATATATTAATACTAGGGATATATTAATCTGGATAGGGATATATTAATATGGATAGGGATATATTCGTTAATTACCCACTATCCAAAAAACACCGAATGGATTGATTGGGTTAATGGGATGAATGTTTTGTTTTTTTTGCAATGATTTCGATTTTCGAATCTTCCTTCCTGGATATCCATTCTTTTGGCTTTTAACATCGTCAGGAGTACTTGAGATCAACACTGATGTGTGGTAAGTGGTCATCACTCAGCATTAACTGTCTTTATAGCTTTATATTAACTTTTCATTTGTGTATTTTATCAGTACCATTGTACACTCATGTAAGTCAGGTAGACAGTTTAATGTATTTATTGTGTCGCTATAAAATGTTCCCCGTCACTAGACCACTTCATTAACGCACCTTGGTGATAATAAAGATCACTAATGAATTTCGAATGAAGTGGAGCTACAAGTACCATAATTTACATTGTCACAGTAGAATGAACAGTGAAATATATATCTATGATGGAGTGAAACTGAGAACTTTGGGATAGTAACTGATAGAATTTCAGGAAGTTCAAAAATATTAGTTTATTCATCAGAGTACTGACATATCTTAAATTACCAGAGTTAACAGTAATTTACTTTACACTGTAATATCAGGATGAAGACAATTACCTTTAATTAAGTGACAGTGAGATTTTAGTGACAATACATGATAGGATTTCAGGAAGTTGAAGAATGAAAGTTTAAACGCACCCGATAGGTTCGGGTAACCTCTTTTTTGATTTTACTACATTATCTGAAATTTGATTAACTTCCTCTTTCATACGATCCTCACTAATTGCCATAATGTACATCCGTTCCAACCGCTGAATTAGCGTTTCGACATTAGCGAGATCAATCCGGAAAAATCCATTGAATGGATTGTCCAGATCGGCAATTATGTAGCACAACATGGTGATTGAGAGAACGGTAATGATACACATGGTCAGTTCCAGTTGATAAGATTGCGCCTGAACCATCAGGATCCCCAGAAATGTAAAGTATCCGAGTGTCTCCAACAGTGCCCACCTAGTAAAGAAACAAGGAACATATTTAATAGTATTTAATCGAACAAATTCAGAAGTTTCTTATTGTAAATGGTTATATTTCCAAGATTATTTTTTTGTTTTTCATGATTATCGAGGATTAAATTAAAGCATAAAAAACACATTGAAAATAACTTCAGTCGGACGTAAGTGTGGTCAATTTCATCATTTTAGTTTAAATATTATTCATTTTACTTCAAACTTTTTGTGAAGCCGTTTAAAACTGAAAACATCCAAAAATGATATCTTCCAATTGTATTAAGAATAGACAATTTTTGTTCTGTTATCATTGTAACATGTTTGTCTTTGAGTACAATCAATGATAAACGAACTTAAGCAAGGAATGACACAGAAAAAGACTTACTCTAGGAAATGCATTCTCGATTGCAAAATTTCTTTATTTGTATTGCCTAAACAGCCGATGTATTTCACAAATCGGCTACAAATGGCGTCGTCCATAATATCTCTGTCCTGAGGCGTTTTAATTTCTCGTAAATGATCGATAATGCACCAAATGTCCGCTGTAAAACAAATATTCAAAGTAAAAATATGCACGAAATATTCAATGTACTGGTGGGAATGGTTGTCTTAGTTTCACACCCTTTTATATCAAAATAAGGTCACTTAGATCACCTTACAGTGCTATCCCGACGAAATGTCACACCTGGACACGGTATGCTGACACCTCATCGGTCACGTTATAATGACAACAGACAAATCAGCCCTTGCTACTTTGAAAGCTGAAGTAGAGAGCAATAAGTACCAATTTTATAGACAGGAGACATAAACCATAGCCTTCTTCATAGGGCGAACACTCAACTAAAGGCCAAAAATGGAGCGTTATCAAGGTAGACGTTATTCAATTCATGTAGAACTGCTCTCTAAAGGTTGCCTGTGGAAATTGACCTTACAACATATTGTTTAGCAAAGTCTGCTCTGGGTTGATAGAAATTAACGATCTGGCAAATTTCTCCGTTGTAAAATACACGGTCTCCGACATTCAAACGTTTTGGCACCGCCATGTTTGTGAACAAATGCACGATTTTGGGGGGGGGGGGGGGGGGGGGGGGGGGGGTTGTAACAGCCGTGACTCACGAGCGTGTATTATTGACACTAGAGTGGATTACTGGCAAATCATACACGGTTTTAGAAATAGAAACAGATAAGATTAATGTTTGTCTCATCTTAAGAATCATGCAGTACATGAAACAATTACCAAATGCCCTAAGCGATCCGAAATGGCATGCAGATGTTCCAATGCAAATGAGCTATCGCTATTGTTTCGATTATGCACACGTATTCATGTTTAGATTTATCTAATGTTAAAAAGTATAAATAGTAATCTATGGGGTCAATGACCTCGGCGTGTATATCTCATATCTCGACATTTGTTAGCAAAATTTCATTTGATTCTACCTAGAGTCCTAGAAATTCTATTCTCTATATCATTTATTACGAGTCATTTGCGAAATCCCTTGACAACGTAAAAATCTTAATAATAATAAATGATGAAAGTAATGGATGAAAATAAGATGTTGATTTAACGAAAAGTACGGGTTTTATTTAGTGTTGCTTTTTCTTTTTTGTCTTCCATTTGATCGTATTCCGTATGCCATAAACAATTTACGGATATAAAATCATGATAAACCAGCAGTCGTTTACATTTGTATGTAAAATTCCAGTTGCCTATTACCGACCCCAACTGACCTAAAGACTGTTATCAATTATAAAAACTATTCTTAATGATTTCCCGAAGAAGAGAATGACCCCTTAATGAACTAGAACTGTCGCCAGGATGGCTGACTAATACCCCCGCAATCTGCACGAGTCAATGGTGAATTAGAACTGTTAATTAGAGGCTAACTAAGATAACCCAGTAATATAGTGACCAGTTGCCATAGCAACCATAATTTTGAGAAAAAGAAAGTGAGATGCACATCTACACATGGTCCTCTATATTTGAGTTATTAGTTTCATTGAAATCGGCCCTTAGGTTTTGGAGGAGTTGTCCGGACAAACTTAAAGTTATGGTTCTTATCGGAAAACCTGTTTATAGTGACCAGTTGCCATAGCAACCATAATTTTGAGAAAAAGAAAGTGAGATGCACATCTACACATGGTCCTCTATATTTGAGTTATTAGTTTCATTGAAATCGGCCCTTATGTTTTGGAGGAGTTGTCCGGACAAACTTAAAGTTATGGTTCTTATCGGAAAACCTGTTTATAGTGACCAGTTGCCATAGCAACCATAATTTTGAGAAAAAGAAAGTGACATGCACATCTACACATGATCAGTAATATGTGTGTGAAGTTTCATTGAAATCGGCCCTTTGGTTTAGGTGGAGTTGTCTGGATAAACTTAAAGTTATGGTTCTTATCGGACAACCTGTTTATAGTGACCAGTTGCCATAGCAACCATAATTTTGAGAAAAAGAAAGTGGCATGCACATCTACACATGATCAGTAGTATGTGTGTGAAGTTTCATTGGAATCAGCCCAGCGGTTTAGGAGGAGTTGTCCGGACAAAATGCGTCTACAGACAGACGGACGGACGGACGGACGGACGGACGGACGGACAACCTGATTCCAGTATACCCCCTAACTTCGTTGCGGGGGTATAATAAAACCGAGTACTTAAAGGTTCATGGGCACAGTAAATATAAAAAAGTGACAACAAACCACGACATAGGGCCGAAATGTTTTATAGTAATAAATGTATAAAATACTACATGTACCTTCATGTTCCTGCTTCTCTTTCCCGGCTGTGTCGACCTGCATGAACAACTGCATCATGGTAAGAACTTCTGTTTTCAGGGCCCTGTACATCTTGATCCGGGTTTTCTCTGTTATCCACCGCAAACTTTTTGTCATTGAGATGAGCTGGTTCATTTGTCTGATATCGTGTGTAATGCTTTTCATGACATCTGTTTGCTTGCCTAGGACTTGTTGGAAAGCGAATCCGAACGAAACAGCATATACCATTCCCGAAGGGACCAGGAAGCAGGCGATTGCTTCGTTGATATTTGGCGTCACATCATAAGTGTCGGACGGCCAAAGGGCTTTAACCATTGGGCTGTAAAGTAGCAATGTTAGTGGACAAAAACAAAGGATTAGCGCCGACGGAAAACAGATCCAAAATAGCTCGTTTGCAGAATTCTGGAAACACATGAAATCCTTTAATACCCCCAAGTCTCTGTCAGATAGAAACGAACTGCTGTTTTGGATAGATGTTGGGGATTCTTGATGTCGGCTTCCTTTGAAGTTCAGTAGCGTTTTTAAGGTGTTAGTATTTACAAATGCGATTCCCGGTTTTTTTATTGGCTGGACTAGTACAGAACGCAGACCATGACGGTACTTCCGGCAGTAATGCGTGCACAGCCACAAGGATAGGATACCTGGAAAATGATGAAGTCGGACATCAAAGAAACATCAAGACAAATGGACAAGAACAGGAACCGCGGTGACATCCAAACAATGGGAAAGACAATGTACAAAGAAGACTTCAACGGGAAACAAAAACGCTTATAAAAGAAACTCTGCCTTATTATCTGTTATTTCTAATAGACTACGAACGCCAGGAAAATGTGTCCCCCTTCAACGATCACCTACATATATAACGGGCACCAGGGTTACATCGGAGCGGTCACCCATCCAAGAGCTGACCACGCTCGACGTTACTTAATTTGGTACATAAGACACTCAACCACAAAGCCAGAAAACTTGGACCGCGATCGAACGTGAAAAGGTTTTTTTTCTACGGGTACTCCGGTTCTCTCCCCCCCCCCCCCCCCCCCCCCCCCCTACATGCACATGCATTAGAAAATATCTTCTTGATTTCTATGAATTAGCCCCGTAGAAATTTTAGGATGAGCCATCTCTATATGCAGGTAATGATTGCAATGATTATTAAACATTGTATGTATACACATCATGCTATACACACAATTTATAACAATTAAAAATTTGATAATTGGAAAGTCTCTAAATATTATGACATCGTGAAAACAAACGTAAACATATACGTTACCTAGGAAAGCTGCAAAAAGCAAAGCAAATGGTGGTATGATAATCTCCTGTGGTGTTGGTTCTGGTTGGGCTATGTTTTCCGGCTCCGGGGTACTATCGTTTGTAGCCATTTTGCGTCATGAAGTTCAGTTCCATATAGTCAATGTGTATCCCCAGAAAAACAGGCGTAATGTACCAAAGGTAAAACTCCTTCGGTTGCAAAATCACTTATCTGTATGAAAATAAATATTACAGTTTCAAGCTAAAAAAAAACAACAACAAAAACATCGGTCAAGGTGGAGAAAAATTATAACTATTCCAATAGGAATGAACGTATATTTTTTTTTAAACTAACAATGTCAATTCACGACAATTTAAGTCGATATCGGTAAATATGTATCCTCGTTTCTTGCACCAACGTGTACTATACATTTAAATTCTATTGGAAAGAGTATCCACTCATTCTACTAATGGACCACATCCTTCACTGTGGGAGAATTTTGAATTGTGCCAGAGCATGGTGAAGAACAGTAAACACCTCTCCCTGATTCATCGACCCATCCACACACCTCACGCCTCCGATAATCACACAGCAGGTCGCGGTCGTCAGGGTTAATATGTATTCCAGACCTGGAAGTCCTAAATGACGCTGCTGTTCGTGTCAAATACATTTGCTTTGTATGAATCCATCAGTTCACATTGCATTTTTCGTATCATTAAACAAGCTTTGGAGTTTAAGTGTTATACACTGCAATACATCTATTTCATCCTTAACGGCGTAAATATGGAGTCATACCTGATACCGCCGTCTATCAAATTCTTGATTGGAAGAGTAGTATCTAACGCACCGAACAGCCTCGACACGAATGCATTACGTTTTAAATGTATATAATATATATATTTTTATTTAGAATTACAACATTGTAAATTGACTTAGAAGAGTTTAAAACTAGAATAACAAAACCGACGGACAAATTTGAAGGGAAATCCGAACTCAAAATAGATAAAACAATGCCGCTAAAAATACTACTCTAGTTTATATCAGCTTTCAGATCACCAAAGTCTGGGATGTGAGTTAGTCCATCAACAGGCAAAATATCTCTGATATATTCCTGAATAGTGTCTAGTCGGGATTTATAGAAACAAATACACATTGCTCCAAGAATAAATCACAAATTGACACAGAAATCTACATGTTGCCTTAACCAATGTGTGATTCATTGTCGAGAACAATGTTGTTTTATTGTCTAAACGATGGTATATTTCTTTGTATAAAACATGATTTTGTTTCGTTGTCTAAATACGAACAAATTTATTGATTAAATATTTGTATAGCTTCAAAAATCAGCCGTTACAATCGATTTTTAAAACAATATTTTGTTAAAATGTTTCTCAAGGTATTTCCAAGTATGTTTGATTATCAAACAAAGTATAGGTTTATTTAATTTTCTTAAGCAACAATTTGTTTTAATGTCTGAAACAAGCATTTGTTGTTTAAGACATGTTGTGTATTTCATTATTGAAAACAATTTGATTAATTTATCAAACATTTTCGATAAACAGACTTAAGTATTGCTTTTTCCAACCGAAAACATACCGGGAATTAAGTTAACTCCGTTAATGATGCCGTATACCGATCCCTGTTAAAATTCCAATATGATTATCAGTCATCGCCTGACAGTATGTACATACCTGATGTTTCCAGATATTTACCAATAATCACGCGATTGTTTGATAGGAATATGGAAATTCAGTAGCTACGTCTATACAACATATATGCATGGATTGTGCTGGTAATTTGCATCAAAATAATAACGAGTTCTTTAGCCTTCAATGGGGAACGGGATGTCAATGATGATAGGTAGATGTGTAGTGATCATATACCTATATCGCTCCATCGATTCCATCATAACCATTCGCGCAAAGGTAACAGACCGTGCTTACGTAGTTACTTTAAATGAGGAGAAGATTGAATCAGCAATCAATTAAATTATAGGAAACATTTTTTCCAGGAGTAAGTAGACTAATCATGATTGTTTCCAGGAGGAAGTAGACCAATCATGATTGTTTACAGGAGTAAGTAGACTAATCATGATTGTTTCCAGGAGTAAGTAGACTAATCATGATTGATTACAGGAGGAAGTAGACTAATCATGGTTGTTTACAGGAGGAAGTAGACTAATCATGGTTGTTTACAGGAGGAAGTAGACTACTCATTATTGTTTACAGGAGGAAGTAGACTAATCATGGTTGTTTACAGGAGGAAGTAGACTAATCATGGTTGTTTACAGGAGGAAGTAGACTAATCATGATTGTTTACAGGAGGAAGTAGACTAATCATGGTTGTTTACAGGAGGAAGTAGACTAATCATGGTTGTTTACAGGAGGAAGTAGACTAATCATGGTTGTTTACAGTAGGAAGTAGACTTATCATGGTTGTTTACAGGAGAAAGTAGGATAATCATGGTTGTTTACAAAAGGAAGTAGACTAAGCATGATTGTTTACAGGAGGAAGTAGACTAATCATGGTTGTTTCCAGGAGGAAGTAGACTAATCATTTTTGTTTACAGGAGGAAGTAGACTAACCATGATTGTTTACAGGAGGAAGTAGACTAATCATGGTTGTTTACAGGAGGGAGTAGACTAATCATGGTTGTTTACAGGAGAAGTAGAATAATCATGGTTGTTTACAGGAGGAAGTAGACTAATCATGATTGTTTACAGAAGGAAGTAGAATAATCATGATTGTTTACAGACGGATAACATATCGAACTTTTGCAAACATGTTGACGTTATTTTCGAATGCAAGTAACTATATTAAATCATTATCTGTACGTGAAAATAGTGAATTATACTTTGGAAGAGGCTCGTTGAAAAGCAAAGAGGCTATCTAGCGTTATAAATATGTTTTATTTCTTTTTGAGATAGTGTCAGTTATCTTCTGTTGTACCAACTTTAACCTTCTTAACACAAAAAATAACATTTATATCATCTTTAAAATGTTTAACATTTACTTTAACGGTTGAAGGTATTTAGCATTGTCATGCAAAGAACAATAAATAAGAGTATATACTATATAACGAGCCAGTGTTGTTTTCGAGGGTTCGTTTTAAGACTTCCTAATCATATTCCTTGACGCGTTACCAAAAATGGTATACCAGATAGTGGAGCTGCAATTTCATGAGAATATGGACGTGCTTTACATATTGAATTCAGGCCAGAAGACAGACAACAAAAGAGTAAAGCGTTCACAATACTATCATACATTGAAGTTAACGACAAGTTTTCTGTTCCAGCATTACAGTAGCAGTATGACTAAAAGGCCTGAACAGTCTCTAACTATTGCTATTGTTGGGTAATCCCTACCGTATTCATTAAACGTAAGGCAACGGAAAGCCAATAATTAACTAATAAACTCGGTGAACTGACAGCAGTTTGTTACAGTTACGTTTTCCGATGAAAAAAAAAATCAAACTTGACGTTAAGCATACATTAAGGAAACGTGTCAATATAACTAATTGTAGGTTTCATTTGAGAGGCTTAAGTGGATATGAAATTCTATTCACAACACAAGATCAATTAAATCGATACTAAGATATCATGTTAACACACCAGCATATCGACAGATCCATTACTCACAAAATCATGTCCTGCCTATTAAATAGAATCATATTGACAGTCTGGTGATTCGTCGCGTACATAAACACTATTGTCCATTACAGTATAATGTACCATCGCTCTTCTATAGTACAAAGTAACAGGGTCCGAACCGGGATAAATATCAATTGTGAAAGCAACAATTCAAAAACGTTTCTTAAAAAAATGAAAAAAATAAAAGACAATGTTAAACAAGAAATATCTTTAAAAAAGATAAACGGCATAGTTTTAATGCTGGTGGTTATAATGTAAAACTGATGGTGAAATAAATTAACGAACTAATTAATAAATACGCAGTTTCATCACGGATAACAAAATTATATCAGTTTGAATCATTTTTGGTGATAGTAAGACTGCATTTGAATAAGGAATATGATTTTATTAATGTGTCATTTGAATAGATACATCCACTTATTCAGCTTGCATTAAATCTTAATTTTGTTTCGTCTTTAACTGCATGTCTGCATTTTGCATTTACCGCTACATTGACCAATCACATACTTCATCTTGACCAGTAACGCCACCTGTCGCGTCATATCCGTGAACAAAAGAAAATTATACGGCTATGCCGAAAAATCATGCGTTCGACTTAATTTCAAAAATGTATGTACATTGTACACTGTATTAGTTCACATATCCGTACTATTTTTTTATGTTTAGAAAAATGTAAAAGTGCCGCATACACTGCCGATTAACTCTTACATTACAGACCTTTTAACTTATTTTCTGGTATTCTTTTGTCTGTTTTGAGCAAATAATAAGTTGAAATACCTTCATTGAAGCTTAAAACTGTTTGAAATTATTCGAGGTAAAGTGACATATTTTATCACCAAAACAAGTTTTATAAGGGGTAGTGTAAGGTCCCTGTTATATAATCAGGATACTCCCATTGATAGAATGCCAGCTAGGCACCCTCTGGTTAGTTATATAATAGCGCGATAGGACACTCTACCTTCAGTCAACTTGGATCGAAGACTTCCCATCAGATGACATGTATTCGAAGACATGTGTAATTAGTCCAATTGATCTGTTTTATTAAACCCAGCTATACATGACACAATCTTACATCGACCACTTGAAATCAATATATCAAGGCATTGTTTATGGGTTCAAACACCCGGTGTATATTTCACAACATGATATCCTCACTTCAATTTAAGTAGACATGCTCAAATGATGTCTGCATAGAACGAAGGGACCGGAGCACGATATACACACGCCAATTATGGAACCATGAGCCATTAGACATTCTAAATGAAAGAAATAAACATTTATGCAGATCTTTCTATATCATGATTTATTTATTGATTGAGATTGTATTAAAATGTTTGTTTAAACTGTAAAGGTTAACGCTGGTTATAATGAATGTATCGCTATGGTCCGTATATTGTTATATATAGTATAGCCTTGTAAATTCGTTGGTAAACATACGTTTTAACAAGCGCGGATCTCGCTAACCTCCTGTCGTCGTCAACGTTATAACTCCTAAGGTTGGCTCTTTTTATCATATACATTATCAACCATTCAGTCAACTTACCAACTAATATATTAACCTGCAAACCATCAAAAACCTAACCAACCAGGTAACCAACCACCCATCCAAGCAAAGCAAGCAAGCAGCCAACCAACCAACCAACCAACCACACAAAACAAGCAACCAATCAACCAACCAACCAACCACACAAAGCAGGCAACCAATCAACCAACCAACCAACCAACCAACCAACCAGGCAACAAACCAGGCAACCAACCAACCAACCAACCAACCAATCAACCAGGCAACCAACCAACCAACCACACAAAGCAACCGACCGACCGACCGACCGACCGATAAATCAACAAACAAATCACCAAAGTAGATAAACTTGCAAACCACCAAATAAATCAACCAATCAGAGACTGAATCACCTACCTACCTAGTAAATCAACCAATCAGAGACTGGATCACCTACCTACCTAGTAAATCTACTTAGGAAAACAATACGATGAGCAAAATATCAATATGTGTCAGATGACACAGTAAAAACACACTTGCCTTTCACCTAGGTGGCTGGGGTTCGATTCCCCGATCGAACGTGAAAAGGTATGGGGTCACCTGCCCGACCATACGGGTTTTTCCCGGGTACTCCGGTTTCCTCCCACAGTAAAACCATCTCGCGCCCTTCCATCCGGGTCAACAAGCGTGATTAATATATGGAGGATTATTGAATGGTTTCTCGTTTAATATAACATGTTTTTCACGAGTGTGACAGAATATCGATATTTTCACGAGTTTGAAGCACGAGTGAAAAATATCGAAATATTCTGTGATACACAATTAAAAACATCGAAAAAGTAATAGTGCGGGAATCTATAACATAATTAATGACGTCATCTCTTCGTGACGTTACTCCACGTCAACTTAACGGCGCCATTTTGAAAGGACTGATGACTGTCACCGCAATTTAAGCGATTTTTCTGCTGTTATCGAAGAATATGTGCATGAATGACTAACGTCAAGGGAGTATTTTGTCAAAAACTAGTCAGAATATTTCAGAAATACAGCAAAATAACCAGTTTATCTATCTTCGCTTGGATTGGAAAAATCTGCAAGTTTCAATGAGGTGAATACAACGGTTAGCTCTGATTGGTAGTCAAAAACATGCAAGTTTTAATATATAGTTTGATGAATTTCTATATTTCACTGGAAAAAACGCAATAAAAGTCTATATAACTTGCTTCGCAATTGTTGTAAAATAAATGTAAAGTTTACCAAATCAATATTTTCCATCTCTCTCCCAACACGCCCATTTCATCCGGAAATTTCTATTTGCAAACATTTTTAAGTACATTGGTATTATTTTACATTCTATGTTTCAAAATGAAAATTCAAAGAGAACCTAGAGTTGTTAAAAATCTTTTTGTTTGACACTTTTATTTTGACTAAATCAATTCTATTTTGATACAAGGATACACGTTTGTGTGCATGCATTATTATATTGTAGCGGTAGTCATAGTTAACACAGGCCATTGTAACGTTGGGTGCAATATTGTTTGGTTGTTGTTTATTTACATTGGAACAAGGATATGATTTATCAAAGGACAATAGCTCTGTACTTGGGTACTTGTGAACTAAATCAAAGGAAAACAATAACACCACGTTTAGCAAAACGTGAAAATACGACATGTCGATTCTTTTTCTAATATTTTTTTTTAAACATGCTAGATATAGAAAATGTACAGTACATGTACCGATATAGAAAATGTACAGTACATGTACCGTTTGAGCAGGTAAAATGAAACACTAAGATTCCTATTTACACAATTTAGAGCCGGTTTTCGCCTTTTAAACCCCCACTTACCATTATATAACCAGGGACATACAATAATGTACATGTCCCTTATATAACGTAGTACTATCAGTTCTGAACTACACTACGTAACGCATATTAATGTTAGGCTCCTGTGGCACGCTTACAATTAAATTACGAATCAGAAAGTATGAAACAATTAAGGGAAATCTATAAAGCAGATAAATCTTAAATTTCAAAACCGAATTAAAACCCCCAGATTTGTAATGCAGTTTATCAAATAACAAATATTTTGCTGCGGATACTAACATTTTCTTCTGTAGGTATGCTTTGTGGTAAGATGTAGCAAGGTACAATTATATGTCACAATAACATACAAACCTGACAAATTAGCATACCGTTAGAATCACAGGTGTTTATACATTTATTTTTGTTTTGAACTTGAAATGCAAATGGCGGCTGTGAATAACGAATTACACAAATATGGCACCAAGCGAGGCATTTCAATCAATAAAAATGTTCCTATTTCGTACTTTTATGACATCAGATTGTAGTAAAAGGGTGGGTTCAAAACAATTAGTTAAACTGTGTAGCTTGGGGCCTTTTTCAGAAATTCAGATCTATAACTTCATACTCAGTGGTTGAACAATTTTTCCTCCAAACAGTCTGTCTTCCTGCCATGTTCAGAGTTCTTAACAGTCTCATTTTCGATGTTTAAAATACCTGCCAATGTCATAATTGTGCGATATTATTCACAACCTCCATTTGCATATCAAGGTCAAAATAGAATCAATGTTTATACAAACATAAAGTCAAATCCGGTCAAACTAATGTTCCTAATGTGTGGTAAAGACACTTGTGAGCGAAACGGTTTATCTTGTCAATATATGTGACGCAAATGAGCTGATTGTGTCCCCCTGATACACTTTACAAAGAACTTAACATATTACATATCAACAGTAAGGTCCATGTTTAGCCATGATGCATACTAGCAATTGATAAGGTTACACCTGTTAAATTGCACCAGAGCATTGATTTAAAGGCCATTTTGATTAACTTTAAGGACTATTCGAACAGCAATCTTGATCAGTGCATTCGAATTATGTTATTCTATCAAAAAAATCTAATTTATCTTCATAAAGTCTCTAAGTTCTGCTTTCTCCATATATAACATAAAACAAAACGCTCACAAACGTGTTTCTTCACGAATTTTGTAACTTCGAGGAAGCAGATTTTTGAACATTGGAGTTGACCTAATAGTAAGTATTAAAACTATTTCAATATTACTTTTTTCACAGTAAATGATGTTTTTCATGAATATCTTGATGAATTTTCTATTTGAAAGTGGACGTATTAAAATGACCGTTTTTTCTCTCATATCTCGCCATGTTGGATAGAGTTTGCCCATGTAAGATAGCTATGTAAGATAAATCTATCTTACATAGCATTTCACGCGCGCGGAGTAATCTGCTATCAAGGGGGACAACTCTCACAACGTCGTCTGCTTGTGTTTACATCCGACAGTCCTTATCGTCGGTGTCGGTTTTGAAACGTTGGACTTCACTATAAAAATACATACATTCTTAGATAAATATATATCATATCAGCAGTAAATAAATAGGGCTACACGGTTAAACGATTAGACATGTCATCTGAGCGAACATATATAACTCCGTTACTGTAACAAACAGTAACAGTTACAGTACAATACAGACTTGCCTACCCGACAGATTTGTCATTTGTCATTAAAAACATGTAACACACACAATCACCTAGCAATGACAGGAAGTAAAATAAAAGCCATACATAAAAAATATAAAAAAGAAAATGTCAAACGTCACAACCTATGAAATGGTTCCGTTTGCGTCAGCAGGGGGCCCTGGAATTTGTTTACTCTACTGTACTGTCAGTAACTGTTAGGCCTACTCAGTAACCTGTGTATTTGGAAGTTGGGAATTGGCTCTTAAATGAACGAACATTCGGTAAAAATGACACCCCTCGATGTTCATATAAAAATATTTATTTTAATTGTAACTCAGAGTCTATATATGTTTGTGTAGAGTAACCATGAAAACTAACTGCCATCCTAGCCTTTCAATATGATCATCGTTAGCCTATCGACTGACCTACCTTCGTCATTCCATCAAGACAACGCGGTTAAACACATATAACCCTATGTCACAGAAAAGATCGAATACTCGTATAGAGTCACTGTTCGCTGGTTCACACACAAAGTTGCCAAAATCACAGTGAATTTAAAATTACCAGCCACGAAACATCGCCGCGTCATGGCGATCAAGATCGCCATCACTCTCAATATCCTTGAACTATGAATGGAATTCCAATGACAGTCGTGACGTCATGCAGTGACGTAGTATTTTATAAAAAAAATTTGACTTGACATTTAAAAGTACAGTGTGTTCTGTGAAATGATTAAATATGTCGAGGTGCAAATCAAATTATATGTGAAGTTGGAAAACTCGTTTCAGCGTTGGCTTTCAGTATTGTTGATAGAACTTCTTTTTCTCGGATGTTGACAATTTGATCACGGCCACGTAAAAGTCGGTCAAGTTACGGTTATTTTTATCGGCGAATTGTTCATTCGTTAATCACTTAACCACAAAATGAATGAAATTTGTGTGCAAACGTAGTTTGGCAAAATAGGGTATGATCTTTCAGAATATCACAAGTATATTTAGTAAAAACGTCAAATAAAGAAATTAAAAAATTGAAGAAAATGGATGGCTGAGGGACACTTTCGCCAGAAATTCGGTAATGATATGAAAGAAAAAGACTCTTTCATTATGTGTGTATGTAGGATAGGGATATTCCACCCTCGGGATCACAAAATGTGGTAAAACCCTCGGCAAGCCTCGGGTTTCACCACATTTTGTGACCCCTCGGGTGGAATATCCCTATCCTACATATACACATATGAAAGAGTCTTATAATCATTTTCCCGAAAGAAAAAAATCTGGAATTCTTTCAACGTGCAAAGCATACGTCGCGGAATAGTTCAATAGTTTTTCTCTTGCATATTCAAATCCAAACAAAAATTAACATAAAATGTAATGTAGTTTTTCTGTTAAACACTGAAATATTTTTGTGACCTTGAAAGAAAACTAATGTCTGCAAAATTGATTATTATCCACATTCACAATCTAAGGTAAAGTGACCGAAGGTAAATTGGTTCTTGTAAAATACAACTGGGATTCTACTACATTATCCTAGCGGTGACCGTCCAGTGTGGCTGCGCCATGACACTATCCTTGTGTGGTCCAATCAGCCTTCGTATCGTCTTCTTACGACCTTCACTATTGTCATACAAAGTTGTAACAATCCTATGTGATTGATGTAATTCTAATTAGGTCATTGCGAAAATTAATTCTCCGAACAGAGGGATACTGTTTTATCCTTATTGATTATGCCACTCAACATATCGATAGAACAGTTTAGATGGCATATGCAGCAATTTTTCTCTATTCAATACGGTACTTGTAAATGATGTAATATATCCAATATGTTATATATAGGCCTCCCTAAGGAGCCGTGTAAAAGGTTTCCACGCTCAGCCATTCGTTGATTGGAATTTGTATAGACAGAAGAATGACTCAATGAAGTGAACAAACGTTTTATTCGTGCTTTGAAAAGACATCAAACAAATTGAAAATATATTCTAATCAAAAAAGTGATTAGTGAAATTTTATATTGCATATTAACCACACTTCGTATATAAACATCAGAACAATAAAGATAAAAGCTATCGAAGATCCGTCAAAATATGGTACAACAATGACACAATAACACATATATATATAGACGGCTTATTGTAGTTTATATAGAACAGTTATGTACCGCCATATACCAAATGGCTTCGTATATTATGAAACATTTTCTTCTAATTAATTAATGTTTGTGAATAGATTTTTCGTATTGAATGCGTAATTTTCTTTATCTTTATCAGACAAAATGAAATCATTACTGACGGAATGGGTTAGAAGAAAGCAAGATTACCGTATATCAACAATGACATCTGTAGTCAACTTCAGAGAACATCCTACAGATCAGTAAACAGGGGAAGCCACTGCGAGCCATTGTGGACTATATATACTACTTACATGAGTTATAATGTACCCCGGACTCTTACGGACATTTAAGGGAGTCTAGTTTAGAAAATAAAGGCGAATGACCTGACGTAAGCATGTCCACGGTCGTGATTCCAAAAGAAGAGGATTTATTTTGCATTTTTGGCCTCTTTTTACCAATATACTATCTGGAATACCATCTATTGAAAATACTTTAGCACAGGTAGAACATTTTCTCCGTTTATGGCAAATTTACTCGTGGAGCATGTTGAGAAATGAGCTACTGTCATTGCTGTCTTGGAGTGCAAGCATCGCCTGTATAAACGACATGTAACTAGGTATATAAATACCGGAGATAACCTATATGTACCACCCTTCTTGCATGGCATTGCCAAATTTCTATAGATAAATACAAACATTGATCAATACCTCAGCTTCTAGTTCCTCCACCCCTTGCACCAGAAGTAATGCGTTATACAAACGTGACAGAATGAAAATGATTCGGTTGTCAAAAAAAAACAACAACAAAAAACAAAAACAAAAACAACAAGAACAGAGTGCCTTGCGCTTTGAAGATATGTGCATATCCTGATTGGGCACTCAATAAAATAAGCTAACAACTTATAATGAAAGGAAAAGAAAGGATTAGAGAAGGGACACCAAGGGGAAAATATGATAAAAGGGCAAGTAGGCATTCCGAACATTAAAGAGGGTATTGGAAACCCTTCGAGAGGACATATTGCGATCATAATATCACAGCAGCCATGAATGTTTCGGGACTTTGCAGTATATCCTTGTACATCTTAAGTGAGGAATGCTTATTCCAAGACGGATGCAAGAACTACGATACATTGTCTGTTGCAGAAACTGAGGAATTTTGGAGTCTGTATCTAAAGCAAGCCAAAGAAACAGCAGTATTTTCAAAAGACAGCTAAGACAAGTAATATTGGTACGTCATAGCAGGCCGGTTCTAAGTCAGGACAATCGAGCCCAGATACACACACACACATAGAAGACTTTAAATAGACTATTAACCATCCCAGTGTACAAAAAGGCACAGTTGTAGTTAACAAAATGAACTATTTGATTACAAGTTTGTACATGTTCACATCTTAGAGTCGTTGGCATGGGCGTTATATAAGGACTGATAGTTAGGTTGTTTTGTCAGTAGGTATGGGAAACCTGCTCATGAGCACTGACTCAGTATTGTGTTGCTTTTTATATTTAATCTCGTCAGGAAAGATGCATGAGTGAATAAATAAATATTGCTGATGTTCATACCAAGGAATGTCACAAATATCAGTGTGGGAATTTAGGTTTTGGAATGCATGTAATGTCATGTTATACAATAGACTATTTTAAATGAGATACACAATGTAGTTAAAATCTTGAATGACAGTTCATCATTCGTTCTACAAATAATATAAAGGTACAGCTTAAATGACAACTCCTTGGTATACAAAAAAATGTACATGCAATTACTAAGGAGTCAGATTTACTGTCAAGTTAAGAGATTTTTCAATTTAGTAAAGTCTTCTTCTTTCCTGTTGGTCTTGAGGACACACTTTATAGAACATGGCAAATTAAAATATCGTTTTGTCTCTTCAGGGACGTTGAGCTAATACTATGGGGCAGTGTCCTTATTTACTAGTCTCTTCTTCCGTCGGCCATCCGTCAACATTTCCTTTAATTAAATTGTAATATCCAAAACAACTGAATGGATTTTTATTTTTATGAAATGTAGTCTGAAGTATTATTAGGTAAAAGAGATCTAGCGCTGTATAAATGGATAGTGTGGCTCCCCTAGGGGCCCAATAGGAGCATTTAGCAAAAGTTTTTGCCATGATTACTGAAATATCTAGGTGAACGAAGCAGGTCCTCTGGGCCTCTTCTTTCTTACACAAGAAGGAATGTACAAGAACATTTACAACAATTATATCTACAATACAATTTAAGATATCCACTGTCATCATTGACTGCACAACAACTGATACAAGTGATATATCAATTAATCCCAGGGTTCCTTGTAAAAGGGAACCGCAATGCACACTGGGAAATATTGGTACTACATTGGGTAATAGGCAGAAATACAGCATTATACATGTACGTGCATTCATAGCATAACACGAATGTAATGTAATAAGTAACATTTCTTTATCACATACTAAAATATTATAGTAGACTTATACATAGTAATATTTCATGTAAATTTAAAAAAAACAATGACCCGTTTTTATAATCTCATTACAGACATTATCACATGTACAATGTACATATTGCAAGAACAGTGAGTACAACATACTAAATTATAATGTAGTACTTCATATACTCCTAATTTATGTTTTCACTTACAGAAATAAGAAAAAAAGTTTTTAGACACATTATTTATAATGTGAATCTAAGTAAATCAGATTCTTTACTTTACCCTGTTATCTATGTTTTATTACAGAGGGGATGTATCATGCATGTTATAATTTGATGTATTGTATGAAATAAATATTAAGATACAATATTAAGATACATGCATGTTATAATTAATTAATTGTTTGTATATTTGTTATATTTGGTAGTCAATGGAGGAGATAGCATCCCAGGAAAGATCATTGTTCAGCCTCTTATATAAATGTAGCGGGACTGGACTGGGTCGATCATCGGTGACCAGGTAGCTCAATTGGTAGAGCATCCGGCTAGTGTTCGGAGGTCCCGGGTTCGAACCCCGGTCTGGCCGCTACATTTTCTCCTCTCCTGTTACAAAATTGGCGCCCAACTAAAATACCCACGGTGGTGGTATAAGGGTCTCGTGTGTCTTCGAGGGCAAAGACTTGAAAAAAAGGAGGGAGGTGTGTAGCGGGACTGGACTGGGTCGATCATCGGTGACCAGGTAGCTCAATTGGTAGAGCATCCGGCTAGTGTTCGGAGGTCCCGGGTTCGAACCCCGGTCTGGCCGCTACATTTTCTCCTCTCCTGTTACATAAAGCAATAGACTGATGATGAGAATGTTAACACAAGTAATAAATTGGAGTTTGAAAATCAAAACAGAAATTTAGCTAAAACTTTGATCCAATAGAGTAGTTAATGTGAATGTATGGTACAATAATGTTGATCCACTATAGCCAGTTTTAGAGTTTATGTGAATGTTGGACTACAATGGTTTAAACTTTGACATGTGATATGTACCAATAATGTTGATCCACTATAGCCAGTTTACAGCTTATGTGAATGTTGGGCTACAATACATGTAGTTGAAACATGATTAATAAATAGTTGAGATCATTTTGTTTTGAAATATAAGAAAAAGACTTCTTTCCTTAAATCATGAGGGGCTTGGAATCCATATCAAACAGATAAGTGCCCCCTTACTTAAGACATACTCTCCATGATCTATGGAGCCTAAAGCATATGGCAGACGCTCGAAAGGAGTCAAAATCGTACTGTCCTGGCACTAAAAAGCCTTAATTGTACTGTTCAGAATCAATTAAGGAGTCATAATTATACTGTTCAGAATCTAATCAAGGAGTCAAAATTATTCTCTCCATTATCTTAAGCATCAATTGTGTACTGTCCAGAATATTGAAGGAGTAAAAAGCATACTGTCCAGGATGTATGGAAAACTATGATTGAAAGATAAAATAAATCTCTGATGGCTGGAATTTAATGAAATCAATGGTGTAAACTCTGTATCACAGATGGAAATAAATACACATTATGGATGATAAATTGTTTTTTATAGAAATATCAAAATTGTTATTAATTACACAATAGATATAAATGTAAAGTTAACTGATATTCACCCCAAAATATAAATAAGCCATTTGTTCAGAATATTGCACACAAAAGCATAAAGAAATCAATATGACAGTCAGGACATTGTGAACTTGAGACATCAGCTTTAGCTACAAAAGTAGTATGTAAATCACTTCTGATTCTGACCAGGTGCTGAAACTGTCATATTTGTAATTGGCAATTATATTTTGTTTAGTATCAAAAAACAAATACAGCCCATGTTAGTCACAACAATTGAGTTGATTAGGTGCGATCTTGAATTGAGAACATTATATGGAAAAACCCCAGATATGTAAGACTGGTTCAATATAACAATATAGAATTGGGATTTGAGACATCTGACGAGGTGACCTTGAATGAAGGTCAAGGTCATTTATTTTGACAAACTTGGTAGCCCTTCACCCCAGCATGCTACAGGCCCAATATCAAGTCCCTGGGCCTCTTGGTTATTGAGAAGAAGTCGTTTGAAGATTATAACTTATTTGACCCTTTTGACCTTGAATGAAGGTCAAGGTCATTTATTTTAACAAATTTGGTAGCCCTTCACCCCAGCATGCTACAGGCTCAATATCAATTCCCTGGGCCTCTTGGTTATTGAGAAGAAGTCGTTTGAAGATTATAACTCATTTGACCCTTTTGACCTTGAATGAAGGTCAAGGTCATTTATTTTAACACATTTGGTAGCCCTTCACCCCAGCATGCTACAGGCCCAATATCAATTCCCTGGGCCTCTTGGTTATTGAGAAGAAGTCGTTTGAAGATTATAGCCTATTTGACCCAGGTGACCTTGAATGATAGTCAAGGTCATTTATTTTAACAAACTTTGTAGCCCTTCACCCCAGCATGCTACAGGCCCAATATCAAGTCCCTGGGCCTCTTGGTTATTGAGAAGAAGTCGTTTGAAGATTATAACCTATTTGACCCATGTGACCTTGAATGAAGGTCAAGGTCATTTATTTTAACAAATTTGGTAGCCCTTCACCCCAGCATGCTACAGGCCACATATCAAGTCCCTGGGCCTCTTGGTTATTGAGAAGAAGTCGTTTGAAGACTATAACCTATTTGACAAATGTGACCTTCGGGCAGGGTAGCTAAAAATAGTACTGTGAATTAAATACAAACAGAAAAAGTATCCAGAATTTACATATCTATGTATAAATTAAAGATAAACTACAAAATACATATAAATAGTGTACATATAAATACTAAAAAAATATACAGTATTATCTAATGGAAATAAGTCCACGTCTGGTAATACACTCACCCATACAGCTCACTATGAATGCCCAAACATAGCATTGGTCTACAGTAAGCCAAGAACCCACCCCCTACACACCAATTCCACCATTCATTGAGTGAGGCAGAGGTTTGATTGGTCCCCTGACTTATTGCAGGACAAATAAGGAAAGTATAAAAATAAGTTGACAATTAAATTGTTTCTTACCTTATAGGTATGTCTAGGTTATGGCCTTTGACCTTATAACCTCTAACCTTATCAACCTTTAACCTGTGTATAATTTACCTTCAACTGAAATCAATACCATAAATCAACAAAAAATCATGATTGTATTAATTAAGTCATATATAGCTAACAAAACAAATACATGGGACAGTTACCATCAAATCAATATATTACAAATGCCCTGCTGAATTGTACATTTAGAAACTGTTCAGGATATATATATGGTTATCATTCTTCTCATAACAAAACACAAAAAGAAAATAAAAAATTGTACACGATGTAAGAATTTTATACAAATTAGAAAATATCTGTATGGCACAAATACCCTCCCTTCCACTTGAAATCTCAAATCACAGTTTGGTGAGGATCAACAGTTCCTTTTATTAGCTATAGTTACATTGCATCAGGACGGAATGATGGGATGGGACGGGACTGGACGCGATGTGATGCCATTTCATGGCGGGGGCATAAAAAAAGGAAAAGAATATGCATACAAACGTCAAAAATACCACATTGATCATGTTTGAATGGAAAATATGGTGAAAAGTGAACAATAGTATTAAGTGTAAAGTAGCTTGCCCAGGTGCATAGATCCTATACATACAATATATATCACATACAATATATATCCTAGCCTCTAACACCTACCTAACATCCTATACCCATACTAAGCCTACTTACAGCTTCTGTTATCAGTGTTTTATAACACAACACAAGCTTTACTAGTGGTTTCTGTCGGCTGATGACCCTTTTCCCCAGCTGCTTTGTCCCCCGCCCTGGGGGGAGGGGCTGTATTTCCACCCCTAACATCTGGACAAGGAGAAGGTGTAGATCTGCTAGCCTCAAACTGTGGATTGGGAGAGGGTGTTGGTGATGGATCGGTAGATTTTTTAACCTCAGCCTCAGACTTTGGGTCGGGAGATTTCGCACCACTTTTGGGTTTTGGTGGTGTATCAGTAGATCTTCTGACCTCAGGGTCAGACTTGGGGTCAGACAAGGTTGTACCACTTCTGGCTCTTGGTGTAGGAGCAGGACTAACAGACTCTGTTTCCATTATCATCTTATCTTCTTTTACATCTTTTTCTTCATTTTCTTCTGAATGCTCAAAATGAGATTCCTCCTTTTTCTCTTCCTGCTTACGCTTTTTACCTTTGACCTCCTTTCCAGATGCCTGATCTGTGACTTCCTTTCCAGATGCCTGATCTGTGACTTCCTTTCCAGATGCCTGATCTGTGACTTCCTTTCCAGATGCCTGATCTGTGACTTCCTTTCCAGATGCCTGATCTGTGACTTCCTTTCCAGATGCCTGATCTGTGACCTCCTTTTCCAATGTTACATTCTGGGAGGTAGACCCCTTAGAAAATTGCTCCTCTTCTTGCAAATCTTTTCGTTTTTTCTTCTTTTTCTCCTTTTTCTCCTTTTTCTTCTTTGTCTCAGATTCAGTTTTTTCCTCAATGGATCCGGCTGCTGGAGCCTGGGAGTTAGTATCTGACAAAACTTGTAGTTGAGGTGATATGCTTAATGACGATTGTCTGCGTAGAAGTGATTTTTTAATATTTCTCACAACGTCATCAACCCCGGCAACCATGTCTGAAATGATAGGATATCATTTCTTACAGTCAATACACATCTTAATTCTACCACTATAAGATATGCAAAAATCAAAATATTGATAATAATATTAATTCTGACAATTTGTCATGAATAATTTTACACAATTATCTGCAATTGATGGGTTGCTTCTCAACAAGATCACAATTACTGCATTACAACCAAAATAATATATTGTTTAAAATATCCAAATACCAATTTGAAACAAGAGGTCCCAGAGGAATCTTGGTGCCCACAATTGAATGATCCATATCAGTCAAATAAAAGACTAATCTTTTCCCTTCTTTTCCCTCCTTTCACTCTTAATTCAAAACATTTATTAAAAACTTTACATAACACATTATAGCAGGAATAACCTGCAATTATCAAAATCTAAGATGGCCACCTGTCGGCCATGTTTTTTTCTGATTGGTCCCAAAATGCAATGTGCATAACTAGGGACCTAGGGGAACTTACATATGAAATTTGAGAAAAAAAACAATTGCAACATTCTGAGAAATAGCGATAACAAACTTCAATTGTGAAAATCCAAGATGGTCGCCTGTCGGCCATGTTGTTTCCCTATCGGTCCCAAAATGCTATGTGCACAAGGGGAACTCACATATGAAATTTGAGAAAGATTTCTTCAGTACATTCTGAGGAATATTGATAACAAGAATTGCTTACAGAGGGATGGATGGACGGACCATGGACCATGGACCATGGACCACTGACGGACCACGGACGCAATGCGATTTGAATAGCTCACCACCTGATGATGGTGGGCTAAAGACATGCTAATTTGAATAATTTAAATTCAAGTTATACCTTTCGGTTTTCTTTTCGCTTTCCTGTTGCTTTTAAATTCAAAAGGGTTATGCTTTGAAGCCCCATGCCTCAGAAACTCCACCATGGAGTCAAGCCACGGTTGGTTGGTGACCATATGTTTGACCTCTGATACCTCCTCACTTAGAACCGTGACCTTCATCTGGACCGAGTGTTCCTTACACAGCCAAATTATCTTTCCGCTGGACAGACGACATCTACAATGTACAACAGCTTCTTAGTCATTGATCCAATGGAAACATGACATAGACTAATATGGCATTTCCCAATTTAAAAAAATGTTCTCAAGGTGTTGTAAAGGTTTGATTTTTATAGTCATTATACATAAGACACCTTTGCATGCATCATATTCCCAAGATACTAGCCCAATTTGATATGTTTGTCAGCAAAGCTGTTAGCCCAATATGGTGTGTTTTGAACCAGTACGTGACAGATGACAGCAAAAAATTGTATTAACTCTCTAATTACTTAACAGAGTACTCACCTATTATTATATCCTAAGTGTTGATATTGTTATTTACAGTATACTCACCGACTATCATGTCCTAATCAATGAAATGTTGATATTTTTATTTACAGTATACTCACCGACTATCATATACTAATCAATAAAATGGTGATATTTTTATTTACATTATACTCACCGATTAAGATTTCCTTTCCTTTCTGTCACGTCCAACTCATGAACCTTGACACGTAGCAAGTGGTAGGATGTCTGGAAACTCTCTGAGCAAATCATCGCCAGCTTAATGAGAAAGAGATTGATCAGTCAAATATCAGGAACAACAGGAGAACAAAGGGAGGGAACAATATAGACATGACAATTAGATGTTTGTATCAAAATTTATAACATATAGAAATGTAACAGGAAAAAATGTGTAAGTTTGACAGATGCCAAAGTGTCAAAGATATTTGGTATAAAAATCCATAAAATATTGAAAAGGTGGCTACAGGAAATGTTCAATAAAAATGCTGTTAATAGAACAGAACTAAATGCAACCAAGTGTCAAAGAGAATAATTCAAACCAATGGAATGTATTTCAAACAGGAAAGTAGGTCACAGTGACCTACCTTTGGCCTAGTACACTTGAATTTACATATATTACCTTCAGTGACTATTGCACCTACAGCTTTAAAGAAATGGCAGATAAAATGACAGACAGAGACAGCACCACCCCTCATTGTGGTTGGAACAATACTTTTAAAATACAGTGATACACTACAGATATATGTACCTTTTGGATCTGCTGAAGACATCTCTGACCTGTTACACTGGTAAACAAGTTCAGGACAAAGCCTGAATTGTGTTCCATCACGTTATTAACTCGAGAGAGGTAGGGAGTGAAGTCCTCCATAGTTATTCATATCCAAGTCCTCAATGTCTGCATTTCTCTGTAATTTATATAAAATGGTCATACATTTAATGAACCTTACATCCAGAACCAAAACTTCACTTCCTCATCATTCTTATCATCCTCGCATAGATTTCCTGTCTAATCAAAATCCTTGTAAATGTATAATTAAATCTGATTGTGCTTCCATTAATTTTCAAATTCAAATTGATACTTTTAATTGGTATCTATCAGTTTCATAATTGCACATACAACCTAAATATGAAATCTACAAAAATCCATGACGGTAGTCTTAGTTTAAAACTTTTACACACGACGTATCTTTATTTTACAATATTTCAGATTGTATGCCTAGTATTAGTTATTACAGAAATCCTTACCTTCTCAGTACCTATCACAATAGGGTCGGTGACACTGTGCCAGCCCTGTAGATAGAACAGTGACTATAGACATGATGTGATATCAAATATAGAAACACAATAGAACAGTGACTATAGACATGATGTGATATCAAATATAGAAACACAATAGAACAGTGACTATAGACATGATGTGATATCAAATATAGAAACACAAACAGAAGTATCAATATCTCAATCTACATCAATATCTCAATCTACTTAGATTTTTACTACCAAACAAATTGATTTTGTTCTTAAATGTGATAATCTAATTGATATCCACAGGATGAATGAAAAAGACCAAATCTGATTGTATGGATACACCTTTTGACCTTTAAAATATCTAAGAAAATTAATAATAAAATAATATCAATGATAAAATAACAGTCATATGATGAAAAATAATTTATAGATTTGACAACTATTTGATGTTCTGACCGAAGCTCTGTTTATCTATTGTTGGTTCAGGTGTAACTATACATATTCTAATTGTACACCTGAGATATAATATTGTTTTGTTGTTTAACCACATTCTAATTGTACACCTGAGAAATAATATTGTTTGTAGTTTTACTACAATCTAATTGTACACCTGAGAAATAATATTGTTTTGTTGTGTTACCTGATCATATTCACACAGTGTATGGACCTGATACTGTAGAGTTCTGTCAACATCTGTAAACAGACAGTAATCAAAATCAGGCAATGTATAATAACACACAAATACAGTAACGGTATGGCTGTTATATTGGTATCCTGTGATCATGATCAAATCTACTGGCTACAAATGACCATAAACCATGATACTGTATGTATGTCACATAAATTGGAGTTAAGCATTAAATTTTGAAAATAAACAATAGCATATTCTCCTGTTCTGGATGGAATATTCCTCTATTTATACTTATCATACCCTCCTCGGGGATGCATTCTAATTAATTTTTTTATGTTCAAAATGAAAGACTTTTATATAGCATTTCCTTCCACGGTATTCAAATAAATTAAAATTGTTTATATGTTGGAAGAAGTAAAAATTAACAAACCAAATTTCCTGCAACATTATGTTCCTTCGTATGCTTACCAATTGAAAGTAACTTCAAAGTGGCTCTGCAAAATTTTCATATTTTATAATCTGATTTTCTAAACATGTACAGTCAGAGTGACATTTATCCTGTAATAACTTCTGAACAAAAATCACAGCACTAATACTACATCACTACATTCTCTATACTTTAAATCATAAATCAACTACATCTTACTGGATGAGGATGTTTCTTCAATATCTACCACAAACAGACGAGGGTAGTTTCCAATGTCATGTGTACTGGCGTGATTGGAGACCTGCCTTAATAATTTCCGTTGAGCCAGCTCATACATTTCCTGAAATGTGAGAAAACAAATCCATGTTATGAGTTTTCCAATTGTAAACAAATTCAAACTCAACTATTCATTGACAAACATTGAACAAGTTTTAAAAACAAAAACACGAGTGTCCCTGTAGGTAACCAAAGAAAAGTTCGGAACTTTTAGCTGTTATTATCACTTTGTTAGGAGCAGGTCATGATGTTTCAGAACAAGCCAATTGTATGGGTTGACCAAAGATGGCTGCCTAAACAAATTACCAGCTGACCTGGTTTAATTTTCTTTTGAGGTGAAGTCATTTAAAGCCGCCCTGAAAATTGCCCCTTAATCAAGATATTATCTAATATTTTTTGTTCTGTAATTTTTAAAATTATCCCACGGCAGCCAGTCAAGGCTCTCAAATTTTGGTCCTATCGATTTTATAAAAAAATTTAATTAAAAATTTAAACGGCAATAACTGTTACAGTAGAAGAAATAAAGTAAATTTATAATGAAATTTCATCAAAGGGTAACAGTATTGTATATATCCTGACCTAGAAATGGCAGGGTTCAGCATAATAAAGTAAGAAACTTGTTGATATCTATACTACAGTAAAACTTTAAATGAAATTCTTTTTATTCCTGAACAGCCTTTCCTCCAGCGGGTTTACCTGGTAAGAGATCTCATTGTTCTCCTCAGACTCATCTTTACTATCCTCGGTGTCGATATCCTTGATTGGATCAGGTATCATATTGTCCTGGATAAGTTGATATAAGGTCTGCAATGTCTCCTCGTTAGGACTGTTCTGAAAGTTGACTTTAGGATAGGTTGTAGCAAGAAGACCAATCTGAAATAAAACATGTATTACAAACTTTAATGTCCAAGTATTTCTGTAATTGTGTAGATTGGTAGCAATTAACCCCACTATTTATATCTTATACCTATATCTCATAAAGCTAGCACTGTATAAAATTACAACTATTTTTTTCATGATCAGGGAGGACTCCATCATTCAATCATTCAAATCTACAGCTAAATCTATGTTTTATAGAAATTGATAGAAATGACAATTTCAATCAATCAGAAAAAGAGCTTGGCACTAAGTCTAAATCACATGACAATGTACATATATGTCGACACTAGACCACAAGGAAAGTCTCATATCAAAACAGTAGTTCCAATGTTGCTTTGCCAAATTTACGAAGTTTCAAGTATGAAAGCTTTCCCCTTGTTATAAAATGTCTTTATTCAAGAACTTTGGCATGCACAAGACAACAAAAGAACAAAATTTGACAGCAAGTTTAAAATCCTGGAATTAATGTTGTCTTATTATTATTAAATACCATTATTTACAATGTATGAGTACATGTCTGCAAGGGAAAGAAAAGTATTAGTATCTGATTTGATAGGCTGAAGTAGAGCCTCGTACCTCTGTGTGGAGCCAGTCTGTTCCCGTGCCAACCACAGCTATGATGATCGGCAGTCTGAGCTGCATAGCGAACTTCATCTCTTTTACACAGTTTTCTGACTTAGCATACTCGTCTGACACACAGGCGACCATGACACGGGCCTCAGACAGACCCTTGGCAATCCTCGCGAATAACTGGTCATTCTGTCGGACAGAAAGCAAATGAACTTGAACCTCAGTTGCACATTAACGTTTTATAGCTCCTCTATGAAATGACTATTCACAATAATTTACAATATATGAAGGTTAGTTGTTGTACTGTTATAAGCTACACACCTCTACCTCTAGGTCTCACACAACTAACTATTCTGCGATATGTTATTACAAGTGACTCTGTCCCCTCAATCACTCATTTGAGGTTGAAGTGATATGAAATTCATATCAAATTTAAGTTTTCAAGTTTAAATGTGAAATCATGATTGCGAAATTTATACTGCCTTTTCTCATTCTCGCAGTCATCTTTACGAATTCTAACGTATTCATCATCTCACCGTCGCATTTTCCCATTCTCACGTTTTCGACCTAAGGTCGAGGGAGCGAGAATGCGAGATTTGATATTTGGATCCACTAGAGTAAAACAGGAACTTTGGATTTACCTGTACAGGTAACAGGTAACCTAACTGTTAAACATACACTCCACCTATATTGTTTACATAAGTTTTCTTGGGACAACCGGGATATATATTTTTTAGTTTCGGGAGAAACAGGATGACACTGATTCCATGTTATGGCCATAGGAATAAGTCTCCAGCTAGGGCAGAGGTCATTCATTCATAGTATGATTGTGTTCATCTATTCATGCCAAGCAAGCACATGGTCATATAATATGTATCATAAAATTTTCTGTCTTATGACTCCTGTGACCTTGAGTGTAAGCTGAGTTCATTTATATTTACATGTGGTACATTGTCCCAGGCAACTAATGACAAATATCACAATCTTGGGCGGCTCACAACTAGTCTTTGTTTTAAAGGAGTAAATCACATTGGACAGCATCATACATTAAATCAAAGTGTCAAATATTATGAGAAATCAATGAAACATTTCAACCTCTATAATTACAATAATAACAATGATCCATATATATAGCAAATGGCTTCAATATTGTACTGACCACATTGACCTGCTCCACATCCAGCCAGCAGCGAATACCTCGACTCTCCAGGAAAGTTTTAAATTTCCGCGGATCACCTCTACCCACAGCACCAGGTATAGATCTGTAAAAATTGTTTTCAAATATGGAACAACATTTTCTACTTTTCTACTTTCTACCGTTGTCACGAGAATATCTACTTTCTACCGTTGTCACCAGAATATCTACTTTGCTCTTGTTTTACCGATTATTATCATTACAATTTTTGTTCATGTAAGTTTAAATCCCTGCTTACTGTTACATAACAGGCAAATGAATGAAAGAATTCGGTTAAAAATCATGTGATAATGTTTTATTTCTGTGACATGGATACCACAGAGAGGTATACAGATCTGAAAATCTCCAAATACTTTACAATGATAAGGTGAAAATGTTTTGTAACGACAAAGAGGACACACCTTGAGCCCATTGCCACTGCGGTTTGAGAATTGACCCAGGAGTAACTGATGAAGCAAGAGTTGGACGTCTCCGGCCTCGTCAGACTCAGCTGCTCGTTCTTTTGTAGAGTGGTCAGCAGTTCAGCAAACTTGGTTTTGTACACATCCTTCTTAGAGTTGATCATGTTCACAAAAACCTACAACAGACATTGTACACTGGTAGTTACAAAAAGAACTATATAGCTACAACATTATGAATTAACTTTGACTTGAAATGAAAAGCTTCGATCATTAAATATATACAGCACTTCAGTATTAATTTGCCTTTGGTTGAAATTCGAATCATACAATGTATCAGTATATTGGAAAGACAAAGGAATTATATATTACTTACCACATCCGACATAAAAACGCCAAGAGTGGCACTCTGCTTCCATGCAAAGTTCTCACCCACCGCGACAATGATGGTCGGCTTCTTTATGGTGTTCACAGCATATTTGTACACATCACAACAGACATCATTTGCAGCATAATTGTTGGAAGCAAACACCAGTAGGACCGAGGCATGCACGACCTTCTTTGCCATCTCTTCTCTAGACTCAAGCTGCTTACCTTGGGGGAAGAAGCTAAAATCAAATTTATCAAACTTTTAATCCCTTTCAATAAGTTTGTAGTAGCGATAACTTTTTACATAAATAGACATCTCAGAGAAAACTTTATATAAGCTATAGATTTTACCTGTTGGCTTGAGAGTTATGTTAGCGGTAAATCTGATGCATGGTAAGTTTTGAATTTTTATATAACTACATCATTCACCAATGTTTTACATGCTACAGATATCACATTGTCATTTCACCATTTGACCAAAACTTTGAGGAGTAAACAACCAAACAAAGTTTCCTCTCAGTCATATTTTTTCTGCTCAAAATGACAAATGTTTACTAAAACAAAAACACTTTACATATAGAATTTGATCATCTGGTCTAACAAAGGTCTTATAAACTTAAAACAGACTATAACTTTGATGTTATCTACTTAATGTCAAAATACTCCATTACATAATTAATTTTGATAGCCCTAGTATATAAACATATTTACCAGGTATACCCTTCTCGTTCAAGGTCAGTACAAACATCTGCTGGGTGTATGACCTTTGACCTGTTCTTGGGTGCATCTTTATCACAGTAGGAGATGAAGATATCTGATAGTATATAACAAAAACTCTCAATGAAAATGAAAAAGATACAATGGCAGCCATCTACCATCTCCCACTACTCAGCAAACTTTAAGATATCAGACAGGAACAAATTAAGGAGTGTGACTCTAAATACAGTGCATCAGAAGACCTGATTACAGTTTATGAAATACATGTTTATTTTCTCCCCTGTAAATTATCTCTTACAAAACTAAGGAAATGTAAGTGTCGGTATATATGACACGCCTCATATTAAATGACACAAGGTGAATCAAGGGACATAACTCTGTATAATATGGGACACTTGATCTAGGATGCTGACAGTCAACCATAATTATGTAGGTACATATATACGTGGGAGACGGATACTCTACCCGAGGGTGAAGAAGTTGGACCAGAACCACCTTGATTAGGCTCTGAACCTAAATCATATACACCTACATACATCTTTTAGTTGATATGAACACATATGTCAATGTCTTCCTGTAGACAGGTGTAACAGTAAACAATTAGGTAAACAAAGTAAACAACCAGGTAAATAACCAGGTAAACAAAGTAAACAACCAGGTAAACAACCAGGTAAACAAAGTAAATAACCAGGTAAACAACCAGGTAAACAAAGTAAATAACCAGGTAAACAACCAGGTAAACAAAGTAAATAACCAGGTAAACAACCAGGTATACAACCAGGTAATTATATAAACAACCAGGGTAAACTCACCAACTGTCATGGCTTCCTGTATCTGTTGAAGAGAGAAGATGTCCTGAGACATGTGGATGTCATAGTCAGCATTGTCGTCTGGGGCCAGGATCCCTGTATATCAACAGACAGTGAGCTGATTTTTATCTGCCATTAACCATGCCCATAAATACATTGTAAGGCCCTTATCATTTTTGCAGAATTATCAATTACAAAATAGAAAGTTAAAGTGGTTCACAAATAAGTCCTCCACAGACTTAAATACTAAACGTTCATACTAGGGGAGGGACATCCCTGTAACATCCTAGCTACAATGAGCTCTGATGTTTTAGAGTAATGTGGGCCGAATTCAAACAAAATTAACATGGGTTAAAAATGAGTATCTGATGAAGTTAAACAAGATTTACTGTAATTGTAAAAACATTTTATGTTCATCGCTCTTTCTGAATTATTCTAAACTTTACCTTGAAGGTCAAGGACAGTTGTGGAGTGGAAATTCTTATGACATTGTAGGAATGGAGCCTTTACTTCCAGGGCTCTGCGAACCACAGACGCCGGGAACATGTGTGGAGATTTGGAATACTGTAAAGTGGAAACACAAACAGAAAGTAGATATTGTTTCATGTAAACCAATATTACCTCATATATAATGTTATGATATACTTCTGTACATTTTTACATATTACATATTTCAAAATATGAATTGTGTTCTTTACAGATATGATAATCACTGGATATCGTATTATCATTTCCATGAGTTGATTTGGGTATACAGACCTGTTTTACACAGTCTGGACATGGTATTCTGCACTCATAAGTGACACCCTGGAAAGATTCCTTGATCAGACATTCAAACACCTCGTATAAAAGGAACAAGAGATTGTCTGGTTGTGGTCCCTGGACCTTCACATTGAGCTCGGAATCACTGGTGAAAAAAAACAAGAGATATCAAAGTCAACATAGTTTGCTGAGTAGCTTGAAATTCGGAATTAACTTTTAAAAAGTAGGTTAAAGGTCACAGTAAAGGTCAGGGTCAAGGTCAAAAGGTCTGCAACTATAGTACCAATGGAAAGGTCTTGCCACAAGGAACACATGAACACATGTCAAATATGAAAGCCCTCACTATCTCATACAGTTAACATACAGTGGCCAAGGATAAAGTTTTGTAAAAGTAGGTCAAAATCACAGTGAAGGTCAGCAAGTCTGTAAATGGAGTACAGTGAACCAATGGACAGGTCTTATCACCAGAAACACATATGTCAAATATGAAAGTTTCTTGTATGGCTAATATATATACTGCTGCCAATTAGGTTAAAGCTTTTTAAAAGTAGGTCAAAGGTCATGGTCAAGGTCATCAGAATGGCAAATGTAGCACCAGTGGCAAGGTCTTGTCACAAAGAACATGCAAGTCAATACCTAAGTTGTATCCTCATTAGTATTGCCACAACACTGTTTTATAAAAACTTAAACATAGATTGTACGTCAATGGACAACATCTATAATGTCAACAATGCCAACATAAGAGTAAATTTAGCAATAGCTCCCTAGGCCTGGACTTCGTCCTGGTGAGCTTAAAGCAAAAAAAATGTGAAAGTGTTATTTTTTATTTAAAACTTCCAGTTCAAATTAAACCTGGAAAAAGACAATTCTCAACAACCTTACTAGGTGGATACTAGAGGAAAGAATCTTACCCGATCTGTTGTATCAAAGCTAACTGTCCATTCTTCTTCAGGAAAGTGCCTCTCTTCCAAATCAAAACATCCTGATCAGAGATTCCATACAGTCTCACCTACAACAGGTCAGTATATAGGACATTCAGGGGGTTGTTATATCAGTCTGAGCTGGTATCTCTGTGTCTTTTTCTGTAAGGGTTTGGACCATCACAGAAGTAAGTTGTTCCTGTCAGCTTTTACTATTTTATCAGACTATAAGTCTACATTAAGTTCAGCTATTTACTATTTTATCAGACTATGTGTCTACATTAAGTTCAATATTTACTATTTTATCAGACTATAAGTCTATATTAAGTTCAGTATTTACTATTTTATCAGACTATAAGTCTACATTAAGTTCAGTATTTACTATTTTATCAGACTATGAGTCTACATTAAGTTTAGTATTTACTATTTTATCAGACTATGAGTCTACATTAAGTTCAGTATTTACTATTTTATCAGACTTTAAGTCTACATTAAGTTCAGTATTTACTATTTTATCAGACTATAAGTCTACATTAAGTTCAGTATTTACTATTTTATCAGACTTTAAGTCTATATTAAGTTCAGTATTTACTATTTTATCAGACTATGAGTCTACATTAAGTTCAGTATTTACTATTTTATCAGACTATAAGTCTACATTAAGTTCAATATTTACTATTTTATCAGACTATGAGTCTACATTAAGTTCAGTATTTACTATTTTATCAGACTATGAGTCTACATTAAGTTCAGTATTTACTATTTTATCAGACTATGTGTCTATATTAAGTTCAGTATTTACTATTTTATCAGACTATAAGTCTACATTAAGTTTAGTATTTACTATTTTATCAGACTATGAGTCTATATTAAGTTCAGTATTTACTATTTTATCAGACTATGAGTCTACATTAAGTTCAGTATTTACTATTTTATCAGACTGTGTCTATATTAAGTTCAATATTTACTATTTTATCAGACTATGAGTCTACATTAAGTTCAGTATTTACTATTTTATCAGACTATAAGTCTACATTAAGTTCAGTATTTACTATTTTATCAGACTTTAAGTCTACATTAAGTTCAGTATTTACTATTTTATCAGACTATGAGTCTACATTAAGTTCAGTATTTACTATTTTATCAGACTATAAGTCTACATTAAGTTCAGTATTTACTATTTTATCAGACTATGAGTCTACATTAAGTTCAGGATTTCTCGATACAAAGTATAATGACTAATGTGGTACCTGTCCTCGATTGAAGAGGCCAGCCGGGAGATAGTCAAATATATACACCAACTTTGTCTCCAGAATTTGATGCCTCCTTTTGTTCTTCTTCTTCACTTCTGGCCAATCAAACTGCAAAACATTAGGAAAATTCTAATCATCATCATATTTCCTATGTAAAATTAGAATTTATTTTCAGTGTTCACTCTTATGATTATTCAGCATGTACATGGCTTCATGTTGGCAATGTCACTGCATGCATAGTTTGAAATGCTACTGCAAAACAACAGAGACCTGTTTTCACATGTTAATCATTAAGACTGCTTTCAATATAAGTTTTCCACATTTTAACAGTATCTAAAACTTACATCTGGCTGCTTCTCTGGCAGAAGACAAGGGACAATGTTACAGTCCTCCCCCTCCAGGGGATAGGTGAGGTCAAACTCCTCCGTGAGTTTTAGTAGCCAGCTGGCCATGTCTTTGTACTCCTTCCACACTTCAAAGATGTCAGAATGCTTCAGTCGGCCATCCTACAACAACAGTACAATCTTTTTAAGTTAAATTGTTACAGGAAGCAACTGTACTCATTACCTTTTATTGCCGAACGATAATAATCATGTCAATCAAGTCATTTTCCATATTGGCGATATTGACATACAGTATACCTTTCAAATTGAAAAAAAATGTAGCAAGCAAGTATTGAAGTATATTGAGCTTGTGTTATTGTGTGGATTTGGTATCTGAATAAAGATGTCTGTCTCAAGTAACTCAAGATATTGACCTGAAACAAATTTTCTATTAATAGTAACAGTGGCCTTTACACTTTACATTTGACCTAGAATACATTCATCCCAGGCAAACTCTAAAGAGTTCCTAAAGAGAAATCCAAGCATTCTCAATAAGGAAGCAATGTGTGAAGTATGAGTCTGATTGGTCCATTTAAGTTATTGTCTGGAAATGGTGATCTGGGTGGACAGCATGCCAAACGGAAGGACAAACAGATGAACACCAATATTACAGTATCCATTTTTGATCTTCAATCAAGGGCTAATGATATTACAATGTAAAGTGATGTTGATGTTGTTTTACCTTGACTATCGTCTGTTTGACAGAAACAACACATGCCATAACATCCACAATCCACTGCGGATTGATCACAACACGGTCCTTGAGGTATTCGTTCTGGAAGTGCTGTACCATTCCCAGGTCGTGTAGGAACTGGATTGCTTGGGTCACCTAACAAACAAAACGGTTTAAGCTTTGGCATAGGTTGTTCAAATAGCCATTTTCAATTTAACCTCCTTATCATTTAAAACAAATATTAAATTTCTAAAATTAATATTAAATCTTATACACGAAGTTTGAATGACAAGAGACCAAGTATATCTTAAATTGTCAGTTTTAAAAAAAAAAAATTATTTATTTTTTTTATAATTTGAAAAATTTATCATTCAGTAAGTAAGTTTATAAAACAAGCTATTATGTATACATTGATTATATTATCTTACATTGTTTTGACCACAATAAGGACATTATGACTGTATATACATGTATACCAACCTCGACTTTGTCAATGATTCCAACGTCCAAAGCCTCGGCCTCAATGTCTTTGTAATCCATTACATTGACAGACAGATCAACCCTTTTCCTATCCAAGATTAAAGACACTTATTATATCATGATAAGTATCTACATGGTCATATATTAATAGAATACATCTTAAACGGAGAGATATATCAGAATGAAGAAAAGAGGCCGATGAGCCTGAATGGTCATCTGACAAATACAACAGGGATACGCCCATCCATCATAAGAGTTTGAACCAGACTCATTTATAAAAATTATGACTGTTCTCGCCGTGATTTTTTAGACCTTTGGTTATAATCCATAAAGGGATTGAGGAATACTAGCATTACAAAACAAAATTTCAGCCATTAAGCCCGCCCCTCTGTCCTCATGTCCCCAGATTGCCCTTCCAAAATGATGTCTCGGACCAAATTGGGTTGTAATATGTTTTGGCATTAAGGAGGAGTAGCGATTTGAAAGTTAAAGTTTACACAAGGTGCACATGCAGATTGCCCTTCCAAAATGATGTCTCGGACCAAATTTGGTTGTAATATGTTTTGGCATTAAGGAGGAATAGCGATTTGAAAGTTAAAGTTTACACAAGGTGCACATGCAAAGACAGACAAAACTTAATGGCTATATGTCCTTACTGGACATGGCTAAGAAGTTGAGTTTAGCTACTCTCGAGCATTGCTTGTATAGCTTAACAATTAACTTAGTCTAATTCTACTATATTTTCACAAATTGTATTTAATCCAGATTTATAGTCTGTGACATACCTCTATCAAATACATTTAAATATAAATATATATACATATCTTCTTTTGATTTCAAGAAATGTAATTCAATTTTCCTAATTAAACTTGAAAAAATTGAACTTTTTAAACTGCTGCTTATTGAGTATATCATAAAAAGTCATACTTTGCAAGATTGGACTCCAACTGAAGCCATGCCTGTGGAATCTTTTCTCCCATGTATTCCTGTTTCAGAGTCACTTTAAACAAGGCCTCCTTCAGATCAGAGATACCCTGTTGTAGTAAATATTATAGTTCTACATTAAACAACACGTCCTTCAGGTCAGAGATACCCGGTTGTAGTAAATATCATAGTTCTACATTAAACAACACTTCCTTCAGGTCAAAGATACCCTGTTGTAGTAAATATTATAGTTCTATATACATTAAACAACACGTCCTTCAGGTCAGAGATACCCTGTTGTAGTAAATATTATAGTTCTACATTAAACAACACGTCCTTCAGGTCAGAGATACCCTGTTGTAGTAAATATTATAGTTCTACATTAAACAACACGTCCTTCAGGTCAGAGATACCCTGTTGTAGTAAATATTATAGTTCTACATTAAACAACACAGCCTTCAGGTCAGAGATACCCTGTTGTAGTAAATATTATAGTTCTATATACATTAAACAACACGTCCTTCAGGTCAGAGATACCCTGTTGTAGTAAATATTATAGTTCTACATTAAACAACACATCCTTCAGGTCAGAGATACCCTGTTGTAGTAAATATTATAGTTCTACATTAAACAACACATCCTTCAGATCAGAGATACCCTGTTGTAGTAAATATTATAGTTCTATATACATTAAACAACACGTCCTTCAGGTCAGAGATACCCTGTTGTAGTAAATATTATAGTTCTACATTAAACAACACATCCTTTATGTCAGAGATACCCTGTTGTAGTAACTATTATAGTAATGTATTAAACAACACGTCCTTCAGGTCAGAGATACCCTGTTGTAGTAAATATTATAGTTCTACATTAAACAACACATCCTTCAGGTCAAAGATACCCTGTTGTATTAAATATTATAGTTCTACATTAAACAACACGTCCTTCAGGTCAGAGATACCCTGTTGTAGTAAATATTATAGTTCTACATTAAACAACACATCCTTCAGGTCAAAGATACCCATCCAAATGTATCCCTCTTCTAAAACATTCAGTTTATCTTTGTGTTACTTATCACATAGGGAGTTAAAACTTACATTTCCATTCTTTGAGCTGACGAAATGGAACCCTTCTATCTGGTGGTAGTTTTGTTTCATTTCGTCCATTGGCAAAGACATCTTAGTCATCTGTAAATACAAACCTAATGATTATGTTAATTCTGTCCAGCAGATAACATTTCTACCCTCACAATTCAGAAATACTATAATATCTGCCAAACAAATGTTTCTATCAGAAATAAGGACCATGAGTGTTGATGGTTCAGTAAAAGTGTCTATAACAAAGTTAACTGGTGATGAAATGTATTTATCTGGTTATAAGCCCATGTTATGTTAAAAGCCCACTCCTACTATATATATATGGTCAGTGTCCGTAGCTTACCTGGTCAGTGTGGGTGTCCACCACAAAGATTGGAGCCTTAGGAGTGTGAACTGTGATGGTACCTCACTTGGTCAGTGTGGGTGTCCACCACAAAGATGGGGGCCTTAGGAGTGTGAACTGTGATGGTACCTCACTTGGTCAGTGTGGGTGTCCACCACAAAGACGGGGGCCTTAGGAGTGTGAACTGTGATGGTACCTCACCTGGTCAGTGTGGGTGTCCACCACAAAGATGGGGGCCTTAGGAGTGTGAACTGTGATGGTACGTCACCTGGTCAGTGTGGGTGTCCACCACAAAGATGGGGGCCTTAGGAGTGTGAACTGTGATGGTAACTCACCTGGTCAGTGTGGGTGTCCACCACAAAGATGGGGGCCTTAGGAGTGTGAACTGTGATGGTACCTCACCTGGTCAGTGTGGGTGTCCACCACAAAGATGGGGGCCTTAGGAGTGTGAACTGTGATGGTACGTCACCTGGTCAGTGTGGGTGTCCACCACAAAGATGGGGGCCTTAGGAGTGTGAACTGTGATGGTAACTCACCTGGTCAGTGTGGGTGTCCACTACAAAGATGGGAGCCTTAGGAGTGTGAACTGTGATGGTACCTCACCTGGTCAGTGTGGGTGTCCACCACAAAGATGGGGGCCTTAGGAGTGTGAACTGTGATGGTACGTCACCTGGTCAGTGTGGGTGTCCACCACAAAGATGGGGGCCTTAGGAGTGTGAACTGTGATGGTACCTCACCTGGTCAGTGTGGGTGTCCACCACAAAGATGGGGGCCTTAGGAGTGTGAACTGTGATGGTACCTCACCTGGTCAGTGTGGGTGTCCACCACAAAGATGGGGGCCTTAGGAGTGTGAACTGTGATGGTACCTCACTTGGTCAGTGTTGGTTCCGACCACAAAGACTGGGGCCTTAGGAGTGTGAACTGTGTTGGTACCTCACCTGGTCAGTGTGGGTGTCCACCACACAGATGGGGGTCTTAGGAGTGTGAACTGTGATGGTACCTCACCTGGTCAGTGTGGGTTCCGACCACAAAGATGGGGGCCTTAGGAGTGTGAACTGTGATGGTAACTCACCTGGTCAGTGTGGGTGTCCACCACAAAGATGGGGGCCTTAGGAGTGTGAACTGTGATGGTAACTCACCTGGTCAGTGTGGGTGTCCACCACAAAGACGGGGGCCTTAGGAGTGTGAACTGTGATGGTAACTCACCTGGTCAGTGTGGGTTCCGACCACAAAGATGGGGGCCTTAGGAGTGTGAACTGTGATGGTAACTCACCTGGTCAGTGTGGGTGTCCACCACAAAGATGGGGGCCTTAGGAGTGTGAACTGTGATGGTACCTCACCTGGTCAGTGTGGGTGTCCACCACAAAGACGGGGGCCTTAGGAGTGTGAACTGTGATGGTAACTCACCTGGTCAGTGTGGGTGTCCACCACAAAGATGGGGGCCTTAGGAGTGTGAACTGTGATGGTACCTCACCTGGTCAGTGTGGGTTCCGACCACAAAGACGGGGGCCTTAGGAGTGTGAACTGTGTTGGTACCTCACCTGGTCAGTGTGGGTGTCCACCACAAAGATGGGGGCCTTAGGAGTGTGAACTGTGATGGTACCTCACCTGGTCAGTGTGGGTGTCCACCACAAAGATGGGGGCCTTAGGAGTGTGAACTGTGATGGTACCTCACCTGGTCAGTGTGGGTGTCCACCACAAAGATGGGGGCCTTAGGAGTGTGAACTGTGATGGTACCTCACTTGGTCAGTGTCCACCACAAAGATGGGGGCCTTAGGAGTGTGAACTGTGATGGTACCTCACCTGGTCAGTGTGGGTGTCCACCACAAAGATGGGGGCCTTAGGAGTGTGAACTGTGATGGTACCTCACCTGGTCAGTGTGGGTTCCGACCACAAAGATGGGGGCCTTAGGAGCGTGAACTGTGATGGTACCTCACCTGGTCAGTGTGGGTTCCGACCACAAAGATGGGGGCCTTAGGAGTGTGAACTGTCATGGTAACTCACCTGGTCAGTGTGGGTGTCCACCACAAAGACGGGGGCCTTAGGAGTGTGAACTGTGATGGTACCTCACCTGGTCAGTGTGGGTTCCGACCACAAAGATTGGAGCCTTAGGAGCGTGAACTGTGATGGAGTTGAGCCAGAAATTCAGACCAGCATGTTCATGTCCAAGTCTTATATTCCATAGCAACAGGTACACAGCTCGGTCTGACAGGAAAAACTGAAGAAAAAAGCAAAAAATACTTGCATCAGACGATTGTTACTGATATAAAGGAAACCTTCATATGAAATCTAAGAGACATGCATGTTAGAGAGTAATTTTCTGTGGATTAGAAATAGCAATGCAAAACTTTACTGTCAGCAATTTTGCTTTCTGGATCAAGATTCAAAATCAAATTGGTAACTAGGGACCATGGGAAACCTACATAGGAAGCTTGAGACAAGGTGAACCTACATATGAATCTAAGAGATATCTAGGAAGAACTTTTTGTGAAATAGAAACTTAATACATTGCTTTAACTTTCAGCCATTTTGTTTTCTTGATCAAACTCAAAATAAAGCTAGAACACTGAGAGGTCAGCAAGGATCTCATCATGTGGCAAGGGAGCAAAATATCCATCATACATTTCTGCCTCTATATCTGTTGGGATAATAGAAACAGAAATGTTGGAATAAAACTCAATTGTTAGATTTGAACAAGGGTCATATTCAGAGATCCACTTTGACCTTGACAATTCCAACCAAAAGTCATTCATTTTTGACCCAGTGATTTTTTGGACAGTTGATTCCTTGTTTATTTCTAACCAACTTAATAATGTGTTAACAAAATGTTCATTAATGAAAAGACAAAACACTGTGTTGTCACTTTTGACTCAGTGATGACCTTGACATTTGGCAAGAAGACTCCTTTAAATTTCAACCAACTTCGATTAAAAATCTCATAACAAAATGTTAATGAGTGATAACATAAGAAAGTTACCCTAGCCTCTGACCCAGTGACCTAGAACTCTTGACCATGACCTTAGCATTTGGTCAGCTGACTGCTTATTTAATTGTGACCAACTTTGCTTCATAATGTCACCATAAAGTTTTAATCAGTAAAAACATACAGAATGTGACTTTGACTTTTAACCCAATGTCCTTGACCTTTAGTCAGCTGATTCCTAGTTCAACTTTGCTTCATAATGGCTTAACAAACTGTTCTTTGACCCCATGACCCTGGCCTTTGGTCAGCTGACTCATTGTTCAACTCTGAACAACTAGCTATAGGGGGACCTGCCAGTGAAGTTTGAGAAGTATTCCTCCATTATTTTCCAAGAAATAGCAATAAAAATCTTCAATGATCAAAATCCAGGATGGCCATTTTGCTTTCTGGACCAGGCTCAAAATCAAATAGGCACAACTGGGGACCAAGGGAAACTACCTGTAAAGTTTGTGAACAAGAGCCCAGAGGGCCTGCATTGCTCACCTGGATATTTCTGTAATCTTGGCAAAAATATTTCAAGTTACATTACAATTATTTTTCTGCCTTTTTGTTGCATCTTCCAACTATGGTTTAAACCAAATATCCCCCCCCCCCCCCCCATAGGGGCTTTTTCTCCGGCCCCAAGGGACCCCCACCCTCAGTTTATACAACATAAGATATCTTTTGCTCAATAATGTTCCTAACCAAATTTCATTAAAATCCATTCATTGTCCAGGACTTAAAGCAGCGATTTAAAGGATTTACCTCAATCTCCCTTATTGGGCCCCACCCCTCCAGTCCCAAGGCAGCCACAATCTCCATCTATACAACAGGAGATCTCTCTAGCCCAATACTGTTTCAGACCAAATTTCATTAAAATTCATTCGATCATTCAGGATAAGTAGATTTAAAGGATTAACCTCAATTTACCATATTGGAACCCTCCTCCCACCACCCCCAGCCCAAGGGGTGTCAGAGTCACCATTTATGCAAAATCTTTACAAAACTTTATGACAAATAGTGATTTAAAGCACTTACTTCATTTCCCTGTATTGGGCTCCACACCTCCGGCTCTGTTCTTCTTCCCCAAGGATGTTTCTGACCAATTTTGGTTCAAATCCATTCAGGATTTTATGACTAGTAGCGATTTAGGGGGTGGGGGATTCTCAGAGTCACCAACGATGCGAAATCTGTTCCACTCCCAAGAATATGTCTTACCAAATTTGATTAAAATCCAATCTTAACTTTTTGATAAGTAAGGATTTGAAGCAAGTGAACAGATGGACAGACGGACAGACGCTGCTCCATGGCATAAGCTCACGGCCCTTTGGGCCAGGTGAGCTAAAAATCTTCCCAGTACTTCTGAAGAAAAAGCGAAAACAACAAGTTCAACCGTCAAAATCCAAGATGGCTGCCTGGTTTGTTTTCCATATCAGACATAAAATCAAATGGCACATTTAGGGACCAAGGGGAACCCACATATAAAGTTTGAAAAAAAATCCTTCCAATTCCTCTCCAGATGTCCCTAATTTGTCCTAGGACAGCTATTATTAGATGTGTGCTGTTACCCTGTGAGATATGGGCCCTAATTTTGACTCTGCCATTACCTGATGTGTGTTGTAATAGATAGTCTGGCCAGCGAAGTCCCACACACTGTAGGACACTGTCTCTCCCTTGTAATTCACATCCCAGGTACAGATGTCAATACCTGAAGAGTTATAAATAGTTATAGGATCATTTAATTTTTTCTTATACAATCTCTTCTCTGGGCCAATAGATTTGAAATCTTTACAAGTTAGCCCTCAATAGTAATTTCAAATTCCAAAGCTCACAACTGACTTGTAGTTCAGACATTTAATAAAGATGATATGTTTACTAATAAGATGTGTGTCAATGTAATAATTTGAGTAAATTACAGCTGCCATACAAACCATCAGTAACAGATGCCGTCTCTGTCAGAGAGGATTCTCCTTTAAAGGTATTCAACAGAGAATTCACCAAACTGCAAGATAAAATATGCCAACTAGAGTCTTAAGGATCTGCACTACCTTACTGTTACATGCAGACTTAAGGTTGTATGCTACCTTACTGTTATATGGAGACTTAAGGATGTATGCTACCTTACTGTTATATGGAGACTTAAGGTTGTATGGTACCTTACTGTTACATGGACACTTAAGGTTGTATGGTACCTTACTGTGACATGGAGACTTAAGGATGTATGCTACCTTACTGTTATATGGAGACTTAAGGATGTATGCTACCTTACTGTGACATGGAGACTTAAGGATGTATGCTACCTTACTGTTATATGGAGACTTAAGGATGTATGCTACCTTACTGTTATATGGAGACTTAAGGATGTATGCTACCTTACAGCTACATGCAGACTTAAGGATGTATGCTACCTTACTGCTCCATGCAGACTTAAGGATGTATACTTCCTTACTGTTACATGGAGACTTAAAGATGTACGCTACCTTACTGTGACATGGAGACTTAAGGATGTATGCTACCTTACTGTGACATGGAGACTTAAGGATGTATGCTACCTTACTGTGACATGGAGACTTTAGGATGTATGCTACCTTACTGTTATATGGAGACTTAAGGATGTATGCTACCTTACAGCTACATGCAGACTTAAGGATGTATGCTACCTTACTGTGACATGCAGACTTAAGGATGTATACTTCCTTACTGTTACATGGAGACTTAAAGATGTTCGCTACCTAATTGTTACATGCAGACTTAAAGATGTATGCTACCTTACTGTGACATGGAGACTTAAGGATGTATGCTACCTTACTGTGACATGGAGACTTAAGGATGTATGCTACCTTACTGTGACATGGAGACTTAAAGATGTATGCTACCTTACTGTGACATGGAGACTTAAGGATGTATGCTACCTTACTGTGACATGGAGACTTAAGGATGTATGCTACCTTACTGTGACATGGAGACTTAAGGATGTATGCTACCTTACTGTGACATGGAGACTTTAGGATGTATGCTACCTTACTGTTATATGGAGACTTAAGGATGTATGCTACCTTACAGCTACATGCAGACTTAAGGATGTATGCTACCTTACTGTGACATGCAGACTTAAGGATGTATACTTCCTTACTGTTACATGGAGACTTAAAGATGTACGCTACCTAATTGTTACATGCAGACTTAAAGATGTATGCTACCTTACTGTGACATGGAGACTTAAGGATGTATGCTACCTTACTGTGACATGGAGACTTTGGGATGTATACTTCCTTACTGCTACATACAGACTTAAGGATCGATGCTAAGTTGTTGTGACATGGAGACTTAAGGATGTATGCTACCTTACTGTGACATGGAGACTTAAGGATGTATGCTACCTGACTGTGACATGGAGACTTTAGGATGTATGCTACCTTACTGCTACATACAGACTTAAGGATCGATGCTAAGTTGTTGTGACATGGACACTTAAGGTAGTATGCTACCTTACTGTGACATGGAGACTTAAGGATGTATGCTACCTGACTGTGACATGGAGACTTTAGGATGTATGCTACCTTACTGTTATATGGAGACTTAAGGATGTATGCTACCTTACTGTTATATGGAGACTTAAGGATGTATGCTACCTGACTGTGACATGGAGACTTTAGGATGTATGCTACCTTACTGTGACATGGAGACTTAAGGATGTATGCTACCTTACTGTGACATGGAGACTTTGGGATGTATGCTACCTTACTGTTATATGGAGACTTAAGGATGTATGCTACCTTACTGCTACATACAGACTTAAGGATCGATGCTAAGTTGTCTGTGACATGGACACTTAAGGTAGTATGCTACCTTACTGGAGTTTAAAAAGATGTTGCAAGATACAGTACCAGGTCTGATCTTCACAAAGGAATTCCCTAGTTTTTATCGCCTCCATAAATTAACAAGAGTACCATCATCCATACAAAGTTCGCCTCACATTGTATATCACTATACCTCCCACTAGAATTAGGTGGTGAGTTCACCAACTGGAATCTATATTGCAAACATGTATACTCATATTTTAATGAACAAGAGGCCCATTGGCCTTAATGGTCACCTGAGTTTTGAAATATTTCTGTCAATTTGACCCTTTTTGACCCCGCCCCTCAGCCCCTGGGCGTCAGTTGGGCCACCATTTGCATACCATCAAACTGCCTTCCAAAACTGTTTATTCTAACTAAGTTAGAATGATACCAAAAGAAATCCAACAAATAATATTCAAAATGTGATTTCCCTGTATAACTATTATAATAGTAAAGTTTATCCTCTCCCCAGGGACAAACGTGAGAACCTAGGGTCATAAAATTCACAATTTTTATAAGCCATGGACCTTAAGACCCTTCCATCTATGAAGAGTATTTTATTCTACCTTTTAAGGGTTTAGAGAAGATTGGTCCCATCCATCAGCTCAGGGGGTCAGTCAGGGCCAACATGTGTATTTACCATCAAACTGTCATCTCATCCTGGTTTGACCTTCCCCTCCATGAAGACATTACCTGGATTGACCTCTGGCCCTTCTATGAATAAATTACCTGGGATTACCAGCTCCTCCCCATCCATGACTAAATCACCTGGTTTGACCTTCCCCTGTATGAATACATTACCTGGTTTGACCTCTCCTCCATGAATAAATCACACAGTTTGACTTCCTCTATGAATAAATTACCTAGTTTGACTTTCCCCTCCATGAATAAATTACCTAGTTTGACCTCCCCCACATGAATAAATTACCTGGTTTTACCAGCTCCTCCCAGACCCACCAACATCAGTTTTGTACGTTTACAGTCCACAGATCCTGTCAGCAGACGTTTAAGGTAGGCATGGGTTGTCGCAAATCCTCGCTCTCTGATCTCTTTTGGAGGGGTTTTCAGCAACGGACATTCACTGATATTCAAATCTATATCAAATGTATAGAAAAAAAATAAGATTGAAAGGAACATAATCCCCAGAAACAGTGTTTAACATTTCTACAAAAAGTATAGATATATGTATCAGAAATGAACAGGCCATGATACAGCCTGATATTGTCATAATCCCACAACTATAACTTTTTCTAAACATGGATTTGAATGTCACATTGCACTACATGTTAATGTATTTAGTATTCTGTGTATCAGTTCTATGTAGTTCCACAAAATCTCATCTTCTCGTCTGACTTAAACAACCATGAACATGTTTTATCAATCATATAAATCAGCCCTTGTTAATTGAGACAATCAGAAGATCTTTTTGTGGAAGAAAATCTACCCTGCCAGGCAGGTGAATGTTTGATTGGGAAATTGAACCCCGCCGACTGTGTGAAAGGCAAGTTCGTCATCCTCAGCACTACCAAGCCACCTCAAATTTTGATAAGGAAAGTTTCAAATGCAGAGTTAATGTGAACACCAACAAAACTAATATATATATCTACTCACGTTGAAGTGGACACCGTCCAGCTTCGGCTGCCACGGACAACAGATGTGGATTACTGTTGAGCTGTAGTGTGGTCAGATTCTTTAAGTTCTCGATGCCCTTTGGAACATGGACTATTCCCTGATATTGTAAGTCGAGGATACGAAGGTTTTTCAGGGTCAATATTTCTTCTGGAAAACCACTGGAGGTCTTGTCATCTACAATGAAAATATAATGTATGTACAGCAAACCGTGAAATTATTAAAAGCTGATAACAATCACGACAGCTTCAGAGTGGAAGTTTTTTCTTGCTTTTATTACTGTCAACCTGTTTTGCCCATCTATAGGGCACCTTCAGGACAACACATGTACAAGTTTATCCTCGTAACATAGTTAATGAAATTAAAATGACATTTTTAAAATATGACCTAGATATTAGACCCATAACCATAAACGCATGTGATTCCTCATTTAAATCAACTTAAATTAACATACATGGTATATCCTAACAAATCATTGTCTTGTTCTGATCTCTTACCTTGACCTTAAAGGATGCATTTACTCATTTCATTGTGATAATCCTGGTTCATAATGTCAAAAACAAAATATTTACCAGTAAAGACATTTTTGGGTTGGGGTATAATGATGTTAAGGATATCATTGAGTTGTGTAATTATGACATACACGAGGCAGCGGGCTATCTATCATATACCTGGTACACCCCCACAGATCATTGCAAGATATTGCTGTATGACATGAAACATGAAACATTCGCAGTATATAAACTTTTGTTGTTCTGCTATGGAACCACGAGTATAGATACGATGAATATTGTTGTATGTATTATTGTTACATATTGTTATATGGGCTAACCATGAAAGTTTCAACCCATGTAATAACAATTTGAATTCCCCAAACCTCGATAGAAAGTACACACAACATTACACATTATGCAGTAATGATTTTACTTACCTGGTGAAGACTTCCCTTTATACCCAAACCTTGGGAAAACCTCATACAGTACAGCATTGGCCCGTGATATTTCCTGGGTGTCTAACGTACCACTGCCATCCAGGTCAAAGTATTGAAACATATCATTTTCCTGGTTTTTCTGTTAAAATATTCCAAAACAGATCATCAGCGCAAAGGCAACAAGATAACATTTAATGAAATGTTTGAATTCTGAAATGAGGAACTTGATACAAAATTTATTTCTTTTACATTAACTTCACCAGTCTTAAAAATCTCAAACATAATCTCATATACATGTATATCTGTTTATATAATGCTCAATGAAATAAGATTACAAAAGAAACAAGAGGCCCATGGGCCTTAACGGTCACCTGAGATTTGAAATATTTCAGAAAATTTAACTGACCCGTTTTGATCCGTCTCATCAGTCAGGGCCAATATGTGCATACCATTAAGCTGTCATCCCATGGTGATAATATTAACAAAGTTAGAATGAATTCCAATAGAAATCAAACAAATGATAGTCAAAAATGTGATTTCCCTATATAAACTAAAGTAAAGTTTATCCATTCCCCAGGAGCAAACGTACATGTGACCCAATATGAAGAATATATGATTCTACCTTATTTGGGTCTTGAGAAAAAGATCTTTGAAATTTCGGTTAATTTGACCCTTTTTGGCCCCGCCCATCATCGATTAGCCCCTGAGGGTCAATCAGGGTCAACATGTACATACCATCAAACTGTCATCCCATGTTGATAATGTTAACGAAATAAGAATGAATTCCAAAACAAATCCAAAAAAACCATAGTCTAAAATGTGATTTCCCTGTATACACTATAGTAAAGTTCACCCTCCCACCATGCAGGTGCAAACGTGAGACTCCAGGGTCATGAAATTCACAATTTTGGTAAAGCACCTTAACACCCTTCCATCTATGAAGAGTGTTTGATTCCACCATATCTGAGAGAAGAGAAGAAGATTTTTGAAATTTAAGTCTCTTTAACCCTTTTTAGCCCAACCAGGCCATTAGCCCCTGGGGGTCAACCAGGACCAACATGTGCATACCATCAAATTGTCATCCTATGCTAATAATACTAACCAAGATGGAACAAATTCCAATACAAATCCAACAAATAATATTCAAAAATGTGATTTTCCTATATAAACTATAGTAAAGTTTACCCCCTCCCCAGGGGCAAACGTGAGACCCCAGTGTCATGAAATTCACACTTTGGTAAAGCACCTTAAGACTCTTCCATCTATAAAGATCCAGTGTTTGATTCCATCTCATCTGAGAGTAGAGAAGATGATTTTTGAAATTTTAGTCAATTTTACCCTTTTTTGCCCCACCCCTCAGGCCCCTGGGGATTGGGGACCATAAAATTCACAATTTGAGTTGACCTTTAGCCATAGAAGCCCTCTGCTGAATTTCATTGAATTTGGTTCAGTCGTTTTGGAGAAGAAGTTGAAAATGTAAATTGTTTTAGGATGGGCGATGCACGATAACGGACAAAAGGCGATTAGAATAGGACACTTGAGACTTTGTCTCAGGTGACCTAAAAGATCTCCCCTATGTTTGACCCGCACAGGAATTATTCACTGAATCAGACAACTTTTAACACATTCTACTTCTCATCAATTTCATATCTGATGTCTCCAAACCCCAATGACCATTGACAAAGGATTGTTTGAGCACTGCTTTAATTACTGCTTGTATACATCTGAAAATAAAACTTACATCATCATTGCCTTCCAGCCATCTTTTTATAGTGCCTGTCGCTGCATCAAAGTTTGTTTTTGACAGGAAGTTATTAGCTTTGTTCTGAATCCAACCAATGCCAGCCAAATACAGTTCTCTCAGGTTATGTAACATTGAAAAACTTCTGGGAAGTTTGGGAAGCTTTGTAAGGCAATTTTCATTCAAGTTGAGGACAATCAGTTTGGAGAGATTTCCAATATTATCAGGTAGACTAGTCAACATAAGTCCCCTGGCATGTAGATGTGTCAAATTGTACAGCTTAGTGATGATAGGTGGCAGCACCTCCATCCTGTTTGAACTAATGTTGAGACGTTTAAGCTCCTGACAACCATCCAAGGTCGATGGAAGGTCAAACAGGTTGTTTCCTTCCAGGATAAGTTCCTCCAAACACTTACAAAGTCCAAGAGTGTCTGGTAGAACATCTATATAGTTGGCATGAAGGTCAAGGACTTTGAGTTGTGACATTTCCTGAAATAACTCTGGTGGCAAGGCAGTCAACTGGTTGCCACCTAAATGGAAAGAGGTGATGAACTTGGAGTATCTGCCAAACCAGTTTGGAGTGACCTCTGTGACGTTATCACCAGCTTTCCAGCAGACACTATGTCCAGGACAAGCCAATCCATCTGAGAAACAGGATTCATAAATCTCCGGATCAAGAATTCCAACTCGTTCAAGACCAGATCTTTCCAGATTCTCTTGCAAAACTTTAAAAACATTCTGAAAGTACAGAAATTTTCAGTAAGAAAAATATAAACTTTTATATTAACTTAAAATTTGATTTTTTTTAATACAGGATTTAGTAGCTTTGAGATGTCTCAGATATACCATATTTATCCACAAATAAACTCTTGCCCACAAGCACATGTCCTCTTCATATTTTTTGCAGAATCATCAATTGTTAAACTGGTAAGCTAAGAGTGGTCCACAAATAAGCCCTTTGCAATCTTTAATACTAAACGTTTAGACTGGGGGATCAGGATTATTTGAGGATAAGTACGTTGATGTTAGGTAGAAGATTATATATATATCTGTATCCCTGATACATATATTATGATTAATACTTACACATGTAATGTCATCAGCTATCAACATATCATTAGCAAAGATGTTCTGTTTCTGGAAGGCATCAAAGCTGAAAGAGTCAAATATTGAAAAGACCATGTTGACAGCAGCTATCCTGAGAATTTCCTGAACTCCATTTCTTATCTGAAAAAAAAAAAACCAAACAAGATAAAATTGTACCAAGTACTAATTGTAACACGAGAACCATTACATAGGTCCCACAAACTCAAACTAAATTTTAACCAGAGGACTCGACTTGGCTAACCGGTCGGATGACAGATCGAAAAATGAAAATACTCTTATACACTGCTGGTCTTACACTTGCTGAACGCTCATGTAAAGCTTTTTTTTAAATCCTCCTAACGGTTCTCAGGAAACATGTCTCCAAACTTTGTGGGGCATAATTAGCAGCAAAAAAGATTTTACAACAAAGTTCATACATATGTGGTGGGTATCGCTATATATTGTAGGTTCCTTATGATGTACACTGTATTTCGGTATGTATTGTACGACTTTAGATGTAAGTGTGAGCTGTTGTATATATGTGACTGTGCACCTAGCTATAACTACCAACATGTACCTATAAGTGTAGCTTTAACCTGTGATTGGCTTTGTGTCACATTGTACATGATCTAATTTGATGATACATGTACAACTATAACACTGTAAAACATTATTGACGTTTGACTTTTTAATTCATTTTGATAAGATATGTCAATCATGTAAATCAATTTAATATCTGCATGTGACTGATTGTTGAAAGTTCAAGACCTCTATTATCAATGTTGGTTATGATGTCATTTGGAAGTTCTCTGGAGTTATAACAAAAGGAATACAGTAAAAATATCTCACCTGAGCTTCTGTGCATTTTCTGTTAGAAACTGCAGATGTTAGCTCAGGAAACAGTTGGTCATACTGTGGTAGATCCATCTACAATGAAAATAGGGTATCAAAGGTGAATCATACAAGTGTAAGTGTATGAGGATGACATACCTGTGGGTGTATGAGGATGACATACCTGTGGGTGTATGAGGATGACATACCTGTGGGTGTATGAGGATGACATACCTGTGGGTGTATGAGGATGACATACCTGTGGGTGTATGAGGATGACATACCTGTGGGTGTATGAGGATGACATACCTGTGGGTGTATGAGGATGACATACCTGTGAGTGTATGAGGATGACATACCTGTGGGTGTATGAGGATGACATACCTGTGGGTGTATGAGGATGACATACCTGTAAGTGTATAATGATGAGATACCTGTGGGTGTATGAGGATGACGTAACCTGTGGGTGTATGAGGATGACATACCCATGAGTGTATGAGGATGACATACCTATGGGTGTATGAGGATGACATACCTGTGGGTGTATGAGGATGACATACCCATGAGTGTATGAGGATGACATACCTGTGGGTGTATGAGGATGACATACCCATGAGTGTATGAGGATGACATACCTGTGGGTGTATGAGGATGACATACCTGTGGGTGTATGAGGATGACATACCTGTGAGTGTATGAGGATGACATACGTATGGTGTATGAGGATGACATACCTGTGGGTGTATGAGGATGACATACATGTGGGTGTATGAGGATGACATACCTGTGAGTGTATGAATATGACATACCTATGAGAGTATGATGATGACGACATACCTGTGAGTATATGAGGATGGCATACCTGTGGGTGTATGAGGATGACATACCTTTGAGTGTATGAGGATGACATACCTGTGGGTGTATGATGATGACATACCTATGAGTGTATGAGGATGACATACCTGTGGGTGTATGAGGATGATATACCTGTGAGTGTATGAGGATGACATACCTGTGGGTGTATGAGGATGACATACCTGTGGGTGTATGAGGATGACATACCTATAAGTGTACGAGGATGACATACCTGTGGGTGTATGAGGATGACATACCTGTGGGTGTATGAGGATGACATACCTGTGGGTGTATGAGGATGACATACCTATGAGTATATGAGGATGACATACCTGTGAGTGCATGAGGATGACAAAACAATGAGGTATGAGGATGACATAACTGTGAGTGTATGAGGATGACTGACCTGTGAGTGTATGAGGATGACATACCTGTGAGTGTATGAGGATGACATACCTGTGAGTGTATGAGGATGACATACCTGTGGGTGTATGAGGATGACATACCTGTGAGTGTATGAGGATGACATACCTGTGAGTGTATGAGGATGACATACCTGTGGGTGTATGAGGATGACATACCTGTGGGTGTATGAGGATGACATACCTGTGAGTGTATGAGGATGACATACCTGTGAGTGTATGAGGATGACATACCTGTGGGTGTATGAGGATGACATACCTGTGAGTGTTTGAGGATGACATACCTGTGGGTGTATGAGGATGACATACCTGTGGGTGTATGAGGATGACATACCTGTGGGTGTATGAGGATGACATACCTTTGAGTGTATGAGGATGACATACCTGTGGGTGTATGAAGATGACATACCTGTGAGTGTATGAGGATGACATTCCTGTGGGTGTATGAGGATGACATACCTGTGGGTGTATGAAGATGACATACCTTTGAGTGTATGAGGATGACCTACCTGTGGGTGTATGAGGATGACATACCTATAAGTGTATGAGGATGACAAACCAATGAGTGTATGAGGATGACATACCTGTGAGTGTTTGAGGATGACATACCTGTGGGTGTATGAGGATGACATACCTGCGAGTGTATGAAGATGACATACCTGTGGGTGTATGCGGATGACATACATGTGGGTGTATCAGGATGACATACCTGTGAGTTTATGAGGATGACATACCTGTGAGTGTTTGAGGATGACATACCTGTGGGTGTATGAGGATGACATACCTATAAGTGTATGAGGATGACAAACCAATGAGTGTATGCGGATGACATACCTGTTGGTGTATGATGATGACATACCTGTGAGTCTTTGAGGATGACATACCTGTGTAAGTGTATGAGGATGACATACCTGTGGGTGTATGAGGATGACATACCTGTGAGTGTTTGAGGATGACATACCTGTGGGTGTATGAGGATGACATACCTGTGGGTGTATGAGGATGACATATCTGTGGGTGTATGAGGATGACAAACCAATGAGGTATGAGGATGACATACCTGTGAGTGTTTGAGGATGACATACCTGTGGGTGTATGAGGATGACATACCAATGAGTGTATGAGGATGACATACCTGTGAGTATTTGAGGATGACATACCTGTGGGTGTATGAGGATGACATACCTGTGGGTGTATGATGATGACATACCTGTGGGTGTATGAGGATGACATACCTGTGAGTGTATGAGGATGACATACCTGTGGGTGTATGAGGATGACATACTTTTGAGTGTATGAGGATGACATATCTGTGGGTGTATGAGGATGACATACCTGTGAGTGTATGAGGATGATATGTATACCCAGTATGAGGGTTCGCTGTAGTTCCATTATCCTCTCAGGTATTGCCATACCTCGTCCGTTCACCAAGTGTACAAGGCTGAATCTACATGGGTCTTTACTATCTGTTATGATAAACACAATATACATTTTGTGTAGCATTGCTTCTCTCCCTAAGTACTAGTAGCATTGCTTCTCTTTCTAAATAAACAGTTAGATGCAAACAAATACTTAGTCTTACCTGCCAGAAATATATATGAAACCTGGAAATTTTCTTGAATTTTTCCAGGTTATTCATTTTTGGTCTATAGCATACTGGAGTAATGGGATACCAAGCATATGCACAAAAATGACCATCTAAGGTCAACTTCCAGTATTTCATAAGGGTGAAAGTTCAAATGTGTAATTTTGTGAATAAAACTTTTTTAAATTTCTCAATTACCAAGGCACCAAATAGGCTGATATTTGGTGAAAATCATCTTTAAGCAATGGGCTATCAAGTTTAATGATATGAACGACCTTGACCCTTATTCAAGGTCACTGGGATCAACTATGTTAAAACCACTAAAAGACTCCATTTCTCAATAACAGAAATGACAAGGGTATTGATGTTCGGTCTGTAGCATTTAAGCTGGGGTGATGGGGGTTCCAAGTGTATGTACAAGAGTGATCATCAAATGTCAACTTCTGGTATTCAGTAGGGGGTAAATTCAAAATATGTGATTTTGTGAAATAAACTGCAAAAACCTTTTTCTAACAATCAAGTGATCCAATTAAATTCATGATATTCGATGAACATCATACCCAGGCAATGGACTTTCGAGTTTCTCTATATGAATGACCATAACCAATGTTCAGGGTCATAGGGGTAAAATGAGATAAAATATTTTTAAGATTCTGTCAATCTAACCTCTTTTAAGATGATATTTCATTCTATTTTATGGTTAAAGAACATGTTTGAAAAAGAACATGACATTGTTAAAAAAGACAAAGAAAAATTAAAGCAAAAGTCCATAACCTGTTTTTATCCCGTAACATCCCAAACTTTTTTCTACACATACATATATGTAATACAACATATGCCCGCTCTATCTAGTTTGTGGTGAATAAATATGCATTGACCTGATGGGCGCAAAGCAACTGTGGGGTATGGTAGTAAGGGTTACCCCCTTGTCCAACTTTCCCTGACGGCCAGACTTGAGACTCGAGACAATATTAGAATTTGATGGGTGCCAATAAAACATCTTACACCAGTTTTTCCTTTTGATAATATGAAGTCTTTAGGTCTTTTTTATAATGTAGGTGAAAGGCCTGTCAAAGTGTGAATAACAATTTCTAGTTGTTTTTAGTTTTGGAGTCCAAGATAAATTTTCAAATGAAAGTTTGGACGATCTGATAAATGGACAGAAGGATGGAGAGATGAAAGGACCTACACCTCTAATAGGGCCTTAAATAAGATCAATTTTGTGACACCCCTTACCAAAAATCAGGTCAAATCTAATCATGATTACACCCATTTATATGATCCAAGTTGTAAGTATTGAAGGTTACACAATCAGACAATACCTACCATCGACACTGGAAATATTGAAGGGACAAACAGGATGGTAGACCTGGAGTCCTCTCAGGACCTCAGCACTGGGATACAGTATGTTGTTGATAGTTACAACCTCGGGTAACAGTACACCAGCCATACCTGGAATTAATGTACAAGTCATATACCAATACCTAGAATTAATGTACGAGTCATATACCAATACCTAGAATTAATGTATAAGTCATTTACCAATACCTAGAATTAATGTATAAGTCATTTACCAATACCTAGAATTAATGTACAAGTTATATACCAATACCTAGAATTAATGTACAAGTTATATACCACTGCCTAGAATTAATGTACAAGTTATATACCACTGCCTAGAATTAATGTACAAGTCATATACCAATACCTAGAATTAATGTACAAGTCATATACCAATACCTAGAATTAATGTACGAGTTATATACCAATACCTAGAATTAATGTATAAGTCATTTACCAATACCTAGAATTAATGTACAAGTTATATACCACTGCCTAGAATTAATGTACAAATCATATACCAATACCTAGAATTAATGTACGAGTCATATACCAATACCTAGAATTAATGTACAAGTTATATACCAATACCTAGAATTAATGTACAAGTTATATACCACTGCCTAGAATTAATGTACAAGTCATATACCAATACCTAGAGTTAATGTACAAGTTATATACCAATACCTAGAATTAATGTATAACTAGATCTTATACCAGTAATATCTGTAATTAATCAACATCAGGTAAATACCCGACATTCCTGGAAGAAACAGAGGTGAGTTTTATATATTGTACTAGAAATACTTGTAATTAACAATAATATACAAATGTGATTCAAAGATATCTCCAGATGTTTTAAGATGGACATAATACACTTTATATCAATACAATGAGACATTACATACCTGAGAACATCTTCTCCAACTTTTCAGCAAGAAACACTTCAAATCCTTTGTAAGCATATGACATTCTTCTCTCTATTACTGTAAAGAACCAAAACATGGGCCTTAATGGTTATCTGACTAAAAACTCCCACTAAGAATTTGATTTCCATTGCGGTAGTTTTAGTCAGTGAGTCATGAGTTGGTCATGTGACCCCTTGGGACAAAGAACAAAAGCACCAAAATTGGCTCAAATTTGCTTGAAGTGATCTTGATTATCAACAAGTATCTGCCTATGTCTCCAGGAATTGAACTAACCTCATTTGCATAGCTTTAATTTACTTGTCATTCAGCAAATCATTTAAAACCAAATATTGGTTAATTTTGGGCCCCCTCCTCTTTGTCCCTAGTGGTCAAATGACCCGTAGTTATTTAGGAAGTGATCACCCCTCCTTCAATTTCTTTTCAAATTTGGTTGTAGTTCATACAGGCATTAAGGAAGGGTAGTGTTTTAAAGCAAATTTTACCTATTAAGTTCCCTATTTAAGGCCCGATTACTATACCTCCAGGGGTCGAATCAGCTTCTTGGGTATAACATATGATTGTTCTCCCTTAGTGATATTCCTTTCATCTTCAATCAATGATCACACAATGACTGATTTCCTCGTCAAATCACTATTACTACAGTCTTATTGCACTATGCAGGAACCATGCAAATAATTCTGTTTTTCCTTACAATCTGACCATAAAGTGGGAATTCTATGCTATGAAATTTACCTGTTAAACAGTGTAGAATGACCCAATATCAGTATTTTCTTGTTATTTTCCTTAAGAGTGAAAATAGATAATTATATTTTTCATCATTTAGAATCATTTCTAGGTGATGTTTAACATCAGTGCTGTATATAGTTACCCATGGTAAGTGTTTACCTGTAGGAAAAGGCCCACAGCACTTGAACACTTCGTCCTCTCCTTTTTCTATTTTTGCCTGTCCCTTTTGACCCTTGTCAAGGTCTTTAGTCTTCTGAATGTATTCCATTGCCTACAATTTACATAACATGCTTTATGCCTTAGAAACACAGACAAACAATTCATTGCTTCAAATCAGCATCAACACGACAAGTTTACATCAACCATGTAAGGGATACAGTTGGTCAATAGTGTAGAGGGATATAGTTGTCAATGGTAGGGATATAGTTGGTCAATGGTAGGGATATAGTTGTCAATGGTAGAGGGATATAGTTGGTCAATGGTAGAGGGATATAGTTGTCAATGGTAGAGGGATATAGTTGGTCAATGGTAGAGGGATATAGTCAATGGTAGAGGGATATAGTTGGTCAATGGTAGAGGGATACAGTTGGTCAATAGTGTAGAGGGATATAGTTGTCAATGGTAGGGATATAGTTGGTCAATGGTAGGGATATAGTTGTCAATGGTAGAGGGATATAGTTGGTCAATGGTAGAGGGATATAGTTGGTCAATAGTGTAGAGGGATATAGTTGGTCAATAGTGTAGAGGGATATAGTTGTCAATGGTAGGGATATAGTTGGTCAATGGTAGGGATATAGTTGTCAATGGTAGAGGGATATAGTTGGTCAATGGTAGAGGGATATAGTCAATGGTAGAGGGATATAGTTGGTCAATGGTAGAGGGATACAGTTGGTCAATAGTGTAGAGGGATATAGTTGTCAATGGTAGGGATATAGTTGGTCAATGGTAGGGATATAGTTGTCAATGGTAGAGGATATAGTTGTCAATGGTTGAGGGATATAGTTGTCAATGGTAGAGGGATACAGTTGGTCAATGGTAGAGGGATATAGTTGGTCAATAGTAGAGGGATATAGTTGTCAATGGTAGAGGGATATAGTTGTCAATGGTTGAGGGATATAGTTGTCAATGGTAGAGGGATATAGTTGTCAATGGTAGAGGGATATAGTTGTCAATGGTAGAGGGATATAGTTGTCAATGGTAGAGGAATAGTTGTCAATGGTAGAGGAATATAATTGGTCAATTGTAGAGGGATATAGTTAATGGTAGAGGGATATAGTTGTCAATGGTAGAGGGATAGAGTTGGTCAATAGTAGAGGGATATATTTGGTCAATGGTAGAGGGATATAGTTAATGGTAGAGGGATATAGTTGTCAATGGTAGAGGGATAGAGTTGGTCAATAGTAGAGGGATATATTTGGTCAATGGTAGGGATATAGTTAATGGTAGAGGGATATAGTTGGTCAATGGTAGAGGGATATAGTTAATGGTAGAGGGATATAGTTGTCAATGGTAGAGGGATAGAGTTGGTCAATAGTAGAGGGATATATTTGGTCAATGGTAGGGATATAGTTGGTCAATGGTAGAGGGATATAGTTAGTCAATGGTAGAGGGATAGAGTTGGTCAATGGTGTAGAGGGATATAGTTGGTCAATAGTAGAGGGATAGAGTTGTCAATGGTAGGGATATAGTTGGTCAATGGTAGAGGGATATAGTTAGTCAATGGTAGAGGGATATAGTTGTCAATGGTAGGGATATAGTTGGTCAATGGTAGAGGGATATAGTTGGTCAATGGTAGAGAGATAGAGTTGTCAATGGTAGGGATATAGTTGGTCAATGGTAGAAGGATACAGTTGGTCAATAGTAGAGGGATATAGTTGTCAATGGTAGAGGGATATAGTTGGTCAATGGTAGAGGGATATAGTTGGTCAATGGTAGAGGGATATAGTTGGTCAATGGTAGAGGGATATAGTTGGTCAATGGTAGAGAGATAGAGTTGGTCAATGGTAGAAGGATACAGTTGGTCAATAGTGTAGAGGGATATAGTTAGTCAATAGTAGAGGGATATAGTTGGTCAATGGTGTAGAGGGATATAGTTAGTCAATAGCAGAGGGATAGAGTTGTCAATGGTAGAGGGATATAGTTAATGGTAGAGGGATATAGTTGGTCAATGGTAGAGGGATATAGTTGGTCAATGGTAGAGAGATAGAGTTGGTCAATGGTATGGATATAGTTGGTCAATGGTAGAGGGATATAGTTAGTCAATGGTAGAGGGATAGAGTTGGTCAATGGTGTAGAGGGATATAGTTAGTCAATAGTAGAGGGATAGAGTTGTCAATGGTAGAGGGATATAGTTGGTCAATGGTTGAGGGATATAGTTGGTCAATGGTAGAACGATAGAATTGGTCAATGGTAGAGGAATAGAGATGGTCAATGGTAGGGATATAGTTGGTCAATGGTAGAAGGATACAGTTGGTCAATGGTAGAGGGATATAGTTGGTCAATGGTAGAGGGATATAGTTGGTCAATGGTAGAGGGATATAGTTGGTCAATGGTAGAGGGATATAGTTGGTCAATAGTAGAGGGATAGAGTTGTCAATGGTAGGGATATAGTTGTCAATGGTAGAGGGATATAGTTGGTCAATGGTAGAGGGATATAGTTGGTCAATAGTAGAGGGATAGAGTTGTCAATGGTAGGGATATAGTTGTCAATGGTAGAGGGATACAGTTGGTCAGGAAAAGGCCCACAGCACTTGAACACTTCGTCCTCTCCTTTTTCTATTTTTGCCTGTCCCTTTTGACCCTTGTCAAGGTTTTGAGTCTTCTGAATGTATTCCATTGCCTACAATTTACATAACATGCTTTATGCCTTAGAAACACAGACAAACAATTCATTGCTTCAAATCAGCAACAACATGACAAGTTTACATCAACCATGTAAGGGATACAGTTGGTCAATAGTGTAGAGGGATATAGTTGTCAATGGTAGAGAGATAGAGTGGTCAATGTTAGAGGGATATGACTGGTCAATGGTAGAGGGACATGACTGGTCAATGGTAGAGGGATACAGTTGGTCAATGTTAGAGGGATATGACTGGTCAATGTTAGAGGGATATGACTGGTCAATGTTAGAGGGATATGACTGGTCAATGGTAGAGGGATAGAGTGGTCAATGTTAGAGGGATATGACTGGTCAATTGTAAAGAAATCGTTTACTGAAAGTACACTTATACTTTGGTGTTGTTTATTGTGTTGTTTTGGGTTACAATTTTTCCCTGCAATTATCCGTTTATCTTCTTTATTGTTCATAAATCTTAAAATCCAATTGGTCTATCAAAATAATTCTCAGAAGCTTATATATGTAGTTTTACATTACAATTTTGTCAAACTTTTCATCTGCTTTAAATTGTGAAGATATACCATTTCCCTCAATCAATTTCCATGTTGACACACAAATTGTATGAAGTTGATACATACTGGTCCATTCATTTGCTATATCTCTGTGGGGGTATATGGGAGTGGACATGTTTTAGGTGCTTGAGATATAACGTTTTTTCAAAACTAAAAGCACATAAAGTAGAGATTATACAGAGAAAATATTTGATATTACAACAAACCCTTACCATCAGCTTGTGTGTAAACACCAACATCTTGCTAGGCGGTCGACGTGTACAGGTAACTCTCGCCGACCTATACACGAATCGAGTGGACACCAGGGTCACATCATTTTTTCTGACCTCTAGTACTTCTCCCAGGGAGCCTTCCACCTGTTACAAAGAGAGGACAGTAGAATGACCTTAGTAGTCTTTTTACTACACCAATTAACAATGGGATCTGTACATGCAATAGGCATCTGGAAATTATTTTTGTCACTTCAAGAGATTAAATCTATATTCCATGATAACATGCTATCATCTATCTATTATCCTCAGTTGAAATCTTACCATATGATGTAGTATTCTCGGTTGAAGTCTTACCATATGATGTAGTATCCTCGGTTGAAGTCTTACCATCTGTTGTAGTATTCTCGGTTGAAATCTTACCATATGATGTAGTATCCTCGGTTGAAGTCTTACCATCTGTTTAGTATTCAAAGATTAAGACAAGCAAGTTATTCATTTATCAGTTTGGATTTTCTTAAAATTAGAAAGCTTGATCCACTCCGAGAGAACACATCAGTTGTAAAAATCACCATGAAATGTCCTGTGGGATACCTTATGTTGGACAAGTCATATAAAAATACCTAGAATTAATGTACAAGATACCAATAACTAGAATTAATGTACAAGTCATATACCAATACCTAGAATTAATGTACAAGTCATATGATATACCAATACCTGGAATTAATGTACAAGTCATTTATCAATACCTGGAATTAATGTACAAGTCATTTATCAATACCTGGAATTAATGTACAAGTCATTTATCAATACCTGGAATTAATGTACAAGTCATTTATCAATACCTGGAATTAATGTACAAGTCATTTATCAATACCTGGAATTAATGTACACGTAAATCATATACCGGAAATATCTGTAACTAATATACAGGTAAATCATATACCAGAAATACCTGTAACTAATATACAGGTAAATCATATACCAGAAATACCTGTAACTTATTTACAGGTAGATCTTATACCAGAAATTTACAAGTAGATCTTATACCAGCTATACTTGTAATTAATGAATATCAGGTAAATACCTGACATTCCTGGAAGAAACATAGAGGTAAATTTTATACATTGTACCAGAAATATCTGTAATTAACAATAACACACAGGTACATTTTATACCAGCCATACCTGGAGTAAACATACAGGTAAATCTTACACCAGAAATACTTGTAATTAACAATAACACTGTATATCAATACAATGAGACATTACATACCTGAGAACATCTTCTCCAACTTTTCAGCAAGAAACACTTCAAATCCTTTGTAAGCATATGACATTCGTCTCTCTATTACTGTAAAGAACCAAAACATGGACCTTAACGGTTATCTGATTAAAAACTCCCACTAAGAATTTGATTTCCATTGCGGAAGTTTTGGTCAGTGAGTCAGTTGGTCATTTGACCCCTAGGGACAAAGAGGAAAGGCACCAAAATTAGCTCAAATTTGGCTTGAAGTGATATTGATTACCAACAAGTACCTGCCTATGTCTCCAAGAATTGAACAAGCCTCATTTGCATAACTTAAATTACTTGTCATTCATCAAAATCATTTAAAGCCAAATTTTTGGGCTCCTCCTCTTTGTCCCCAGGAGTCAAATGACCCTTAATTATTTCGGAAGTGATCAACCCTCCTTCAATTTCTTTTCAAATTTGGTTGTAGTTCATACAGGCATTAAGGAAGGGTAGTGTTTTAAAGCAAATTTTACCTATTAAGTTCCCTATTTAAGGCCCCATCGCTATGTCTCCAAGGGTCGAATCAGCCTCTTTTGTATGACTTATAATTGTCCTCCCCTAATGATATTCCTTTCATCCTCAATCAATGATCACACAATGACTGATCTCCTCTCACTGTTACTACAACCTTACTGCACTGTGCAGGAACCATGCAGATAATTCTGTTTTTCCTTGCAGTCTGACCATAAAGTGGGAACTCTATGCTATGAAATTTACCTGTTAAACAGTGTAGAATGACCCAATATCAGTATTTTCTTGTTATTTTCCTTAAGAGTGAAAATAGATAATTATATTTTTCATCATTTGGAATCATTTCTAGGTGATGTTTAACATCAGTGCTGTATATAGCTACCCATGATGAGTGTTTACCTGTAGGAAAAGGCCCACAGCACTTGAACACTTCGTCCTCTCCTTTTTCTATTTTTGCCTGTCCCTTTTGACCCTTGTCAAGGTTTTGAGTCTTCTGAATGTATTCCATTGCCTACAATTTACATAACATGCTTTATGCCTTAGAAACACAGACAAACAACTCATTGCTTCAAATCAGCAACAACATGACAAGTTTACATCAACCATGTAAGGGATAGAGTTGGTCAATAGTGTAGAGGGATATAGTTGTCAATGGTAGGGATATAGTTGGTCAATGGTAGGGATATAGTTGTCAATGGTAGAGGATATAGTTGTCAATGGTAGAGAGATATAGTTGGTCAATAGTAGAGGGATACAGTTGGTCAATGGTAGAGGGATACAGTTGGTCAATGGTAGAGGGATATAGTTAATGGTAGAGGGATATAGTTAATGGTAGAGGAATATAATTGTCAATGGTATAGGGATATAGTTGTCAATGGTAGAGGGATATAGTTGTCAATGGTAGAGGGATATAGTTGTCAATGGTAAAGGGATATAGTTGTCAATGGTAGAGGGATATAGTTGTCAATGGTAGAGGAATAGTTGTCAATGGTAGAGGAATAGTTGTCAATGGTAGAGGGATATAGTTAGTCAATGGTAGAGGGATAGAGTTGTCAATGGTAGGGATATAGTTGGTCAATGGTAGAGGGATATAGTTGGTCAATGGTAGAGAGATAGAGTTGGTCAATGGTAGAAGGATACAGTTGGTCAATGGTAGAGGGATATAGTTAATGGTAGAGGGATAGAGTTGGTCAATAGTGTAGAGGGATATAGTTAGTCAATAGTAGAGGGATATAGTTGTCAATGGTAGGGATATAGTTGGTCAATGGTTGAGGGATATAGTTGGTCAATGGTAGAACGATAGAATTGGTCAATGGTAGAGGAATAGAGATGGTCAATGGTAGGGATAGAGTTGTCAATGGTAGGGATATAGTTGGTCAATGATAGAGGTATACAGTTGGTCAATGGTAGAGGGATAGATATGGTCATTGGTAGAGGGATATAGTTGTCAATGATAGTGGGATACAGTTGGTCAATGGTAGGGATATAGTTGGTCAATGGTACAGGATATAGTTGGTCAATGGTTTAGGGATATAGTTGGTCAATGGTAGAGGGATATAGTTGGTCAATGGTAGAGGGATATAGTTGGTCAATGGTAGAGGGATATAGTTGGTCAATGGTAGAGGGATAGAGTTGGTCAATGGTAGAGGTATATAGTTGGTCAATAGTAGAGGGATAGAGTTGTCAATGGTAGGGATACAGTTGGTCAGGAAAAGGCCCACAGCACTTGAACACTTCGTCCTCTCCTTTTTCTATTTTTGCCTGTCCCTTTTGACCCTTGTCAAGGTTTTGAGTCTTCTGAATGTATTCCATTGCCTACAATTTACATAACATGCTTTATGCCTTAGAAACACAGACAAACAATTCATTGCTTCAAATCAGCAACAACATGACAAGTTTACATCAACCATGTAAGGGATACAGTTGGTCAATGTTAGAGGGATATGACTGGTCAATGGTAGAGGGATAGAGTGGTCAATGTTAGAGGGATATGACTGGTCAATGGTAGAGGGACATGACTGGTCAATGGTAGAGGGATACAGTTGGTCAATGTTAGAGGGATATGACTGGTCAATGTTTGAGGGATATGACTGGTCAATGTTAGAGGGATATGACTGGTCAATGGTAGAGGGATAGAGTGGTCAATGTTAGAGGGATATGACTGGTCAATTGTAAAGAAATCGTTTATTGAAAGTACACTTATACTTTGGTGTTGTTTATTGTGTTGTTTTGGGTTACAATTTTTCCCTGCAATTATCCGTTTATCTTCTTTATTGTTCATAAATCTTAAAATCCAATTGGTCTATCAAAATAATTCTCAGAAGCTTATATATGTAGTTTTACATTACAATTTTGTCAAACTTTTCATCTGCTTGAAATTGTGAAGATATACCATTTCCCTCAATCAATTTCCATGTTGATACACAAATTGTATGAAGTTGACACACAAATTGTATGAAGTTGATACATACTGGTCCATTCATTTGCTATATCTCTGTGGGGGTATATGGGAGTGGACATGTTTTAGGTGCTTGAGATATAACGTTTTTTCAAAACTAAAAGCACATAAAGTAGAGATCATACAGAGAAAATATTTGATATTACAACAAACCCTTACCATCAGCTTGTGTGTAAACACCAACATCTTGCTAGGCGGTCGACGTGTACAGGTAACTCTCGCCGACCTATACACGAATCGAGTGGACACCAGGGTCACATCATTTTTTCTGACCTCTAGTACTTCTCCCAAGGAACCTTCCACCTGTTACAAAGAGAGGACAGTAGAATGACCTTAGTAGTCTTTTTACTACACCAATTAACAATGGGATTTGTACATGCAATAGGCATCTGGAAATTATTTTTGTCACTTCAAGAGATTAAATCTATATTCCATGATAACATGCTATCATCTATCTATTATCCTCAGTTGAAATCTTACCATATGATGTAGTATTCTCGGTTGAAGTCTTACCATATGATGTAGTATCCTCGGTTGAAGTCTTACCATCTGTTGTAGTATTCTCGGTTGAAATCTTACCATATGATGTAGTATCCTCGGTTGAAGTCTTACCATCTGTTGTAGTATTCTCGGTTGAAGTCTTACCATCTGTTGTAGTATTCTCGGTTGAAATCTTACCATTTGATGAAGTATTCTCGGTTGAAATCTTACTGTCTGATGTAGTATTCTCGGTTGAAATCTTACCATCTGTTGTAGTATCTTCAGTTGAAGTCTTACCATCTGTTGTAGTATCCTCAACTGAAATCTTTCTATCTAAGGTAGTATTCTCGGTTGAAGTCTTACCATATGATGTAGTATCCTCGGTTGAAGTCTTACCATCTGTTGTAGTATCCTCGGTTGAAATCTTACCATCTGTTGTAGTATCCTCGGTTGAAATCTTACCATATGATGTAGTATTCTCGGTTGAAGTCTTACCATCTGTTGTAGTATTTTCGGTTGAAGTCTTACCATCTGTTGTAGTATCCTCGGTTGAAATCTTACCATATGATGTAGTATTCTCGGTTGAAGTCTTACCATCTGTTGTAGTATTTTCGGTTGAAGTCTTACCATCTGTTGTAGTATCTTCAGTTGAAGTCTTACCATCTGTTGTAGTATCCTCGGTTGAAATCTTACCATATGATGTAGTATTCTCGGTTGAAGTCTTACCATCTGTTGTAGTATTCTCGGTTGAAATCTTACCATCTGTTGTAGTATCTTCAGTTGAAGTCTTACCATCTGTTGTAGTATCCTCAACTGAAATCTTTCTATCTAAGGTAGTATTCTCGGTTGAAGTCTTACCATATGATGTAGTATCCTCGGTTGAAGTCTTACCATCTGTTGTAGTATCCTCGGTTGAAATCTTACCATCTGTTGTAGTATCCTCGGTTGAAATCTTACCATATGATGTAGTATTCTCGGTTGAAGTCTTACCATCTGTTGTAGTATTTTCGGTTGAAGTCTTACCATCTGTTGTAGTATTCTCAGTTGAAATCTTACCATCTGTTGTAGTATCCTCGGTTGAAATCTTACCATATGATGTAGTATTCTCGGTTGAAGTCTTACCATCTGTTGTAGTATTCTCGGTTGAAGTCTTACCATCTGTTGTAGTATTCTCGGTTGAAGTCTTACCGTCTGATGTAGTATTCTTGGTTGAAATCTTACCATCTGTTGTAGTATTCTCGGTTGAAATCTTACCATATGATGTAGTATCCTCGGTTGAAATCTTACCATCTGTTGTAGTATTCTCGGTTGAAATCTTACCATATGATGTAGTATCCTCGGTTGAAATCTTACCATATAATGTAGTATTCTCGGTTGAAAGCTTACCATCTGTTGTATATCCTCAGTTGAAATCTTACCATCTGTTGTATATCCTCAGTTGAAATCTTACCATCTGATGTAGTATTCTCGGTTGAAATCTTACCATATGATGTAGTATCCTCGGTTGAAATCTTACCATCTGTTGTAGTATTCTCGGTTGAAATCTTACCATCTGTTGTAGTATTCTCGGTTGAAGTCTTACCATTTGATGAAGTATTCTCGGTTGAAATCTTACCATCTGTTGTAGTATTCTCGGTTGAAGTCTTACCATCTGTTGTAGTATCCTCGGTTGAAATCTTACCATATGATGTAGTATCCTCGGTTGAAATCTTACCATATGATGTAGTATTCTCGGTTGAAATCTTACCATCTGTTGTATATCCTCGGTTGAAATCTTACCATATGATGTAGTATTCTCGGTTGAAATCTTACCATCTGTTGTAGTATTCTCGGTTGAAATCTTACTGTCTGATGTAGTATTCTCGGTTGAAGTCTTACCGTCTGATGTAGTATTCTCGGTTGAAATCTTACCATCTGTTGTAGTATTCTCGGTTGAAGTCTTACCGTCTGATGTAGTATTCTCGGTTGAAATCTTACCATCTGTTGTAGTATTCTCGGTTGAAATCTTACCATCTGTTGTATATCCTCAGTTGAAATCTTACCATCTGTTGTAGTATTCTCGGTTGAAATCTTACCATTTGATGAAGTATTCTCGGTTGAAATCTTACTGTCTGATGTAGTATTCTCGGTTGAAGTCTTACCATCTGTTGTAGTATTCTCGGTTGAAATTTTACCATCTGTTGTAGTATTTTCGGTTGAAATCTTACCATCTGTTGTATATCCTCAGTTGAAATCTTACCATCTGATGTAGTATTCTCGGTTGAAATCTTACCATTTGATGAAGTATTCTCGGTTGAAATCTTACCATCTGTTGTAGTATCCTCGGTTGAAGTCTTACCATCTGTTGTAGTATCCTCGGTTGAAGTCTTACCATCTGTTGTAGTATCCTCGGTTGAAATCTTACCATCTGTTGTAGTATCCTAGCTCGGTTGAAATCTTACCATATGATGAAGTATTCTCGGTTGAAATCTTACCATCTGTTGTAGTATGTTCGGTTGAAGTCTTACCATCTGTTGTAGTATCCTCAACTGAAATCTTTCTATCTAAGGTAGTATCCTCGGTTGAAATCTTACCATCTGTTGTAGTATCCTAGCTCGGTTGAAATCTTACCGTATGATGAAGTATTCTCGGTTGAAATCTTACCATCTGTTGTAGTATGTTCGGTTGAAGTCTTACCATCTGTTGTAGTATCCTCAACTGAAATCTTTCTATCTAAGGTAGTATCCTCGGTTGAAATCTTACCATCTGTTGTAGTATCCTAGCTCGGTTGAAATCTTACCATATGATGAAGTATTCTCGGTTGAAGTCTTACCATCTGTTGTAGTATTTTCGGTTGAAGTCTTACCATCTGTTGTAGTATCCTCGGTTGAAATCTTACCATCTGTTGTAGTATCCTAGCTCGGTTGAAATCTTACCATATGATGAAGTATTCTCGGTTGAAGTCTTACCATATGATGTAGTATTTTCGGTTGAAGTCTTACCATCTGTTGTAGTATTTTCGGTTGAAGTCTTACCATCTGTTGTAGTATTCTCGGTTGAAGTCTTACCATTTGATGAAGTATTCTCGGTTGAAATCTTACCATATGATGTAGTATCCTCGGTTGAAATCTTACCATCTGTTGTATATCCTCAGTTGAAATCTTACCATCTGTTGTAGTATTCTCGGTTGAAGTCTTACCATTTGATGAAGTATTCTCGGTTGAAATCTTACCATATGATGTAGTATCCTCGGTTGAAATCTTACCATATGATGTAGTATCCTCGGTTGAAGTCTTACCATCTGTTGTAGTATTTTCGGTTGAAATCTTACCATCTGTTGTAGTACCCTCAGCTCCAAATGATCCCCCATTTTACACTTGACTTCCTGTGCCTTCTGCTCACCATTGATTGTGATTGTCCCCATGCCTGTCTTATAATCAACAGACATCCCAGGGCTGTGAACCAGAAATTAAATATATATGTATAGATTACAATTAAAATCTGTACATTACCTGTAGAATGATATAAACTACCTGTATGATATAACTAATTACCTGTAGAATGATATAAACTACTTGTATGATATTACTAATTACCTGAAGAATGCTGTAAATTACCTGAAGAAAATATTGTTAATTACCTTTTTAATTCGAATAATGTTAATTACCTATAGAATATATTTAATTTCCTATAGATTTCTATAAATAACCTTCAGGTTGCTGTAAATCGTAGAATGTACATTACCTGTAGAATACCGTAAATTACCTGTAGAAAACCATAAATCACCTGTAGAAAACCATAAATTACCTGTAGAATACCGTAAATTACCTGTAGAAAACCGTAAAATACCTGTAGAATAACGTAAATCACCTGCAGAATACCGTAAATTACCTGTAGAATACCGTAAATTAACTTTAAAATACCGTAAATTAACTGTAGAATACCTTAAATTACCTGCAGAATACTGTAAATTACCTGTAGAATACCGTAAATTAACTTTAAAATACCGTAAATTAACTGTAGAATACCGTAAATAAACTTTAAAATACCGAAAATTACCTGCAGAATACCGTAAATTAACTGTAGAATACCGTAAATTACCTGTAGAATAACGTAAATTACCTGTAGAATACCGTAAATTACCTGTAGAATACCATAAATTACCTGTAGAATACCGTAAATTAACTTTAAAATACCATAAATTAACTGTAGAATACCATAAATTACCTGTAGAATACTGTAAATTAACTTTAAAATACCATAAATTAACTGTAGAATACCATAAATTACCTGTAGAATACTGTAAATTACTTGTAGAATACCGTAAATTACCTGTAGAATACCGCAAATTAACTTTAAAATACTGTAAATTGACTGTAGAATACCGTAAATTACCTGTAGAATGCCGTAAATTAACTTTAAAATACCATAAATTACCTGTAGAATACCGTAAATTACCTGTAGAATACCGTAAATTACCTGTAGAATACCGCAAATTAACTTTAAAATACCGTAAATTAACTGTAGAATACTGTAAATTAACTGTAGAATATCGTAAATTACCTATGGAATATGGTTAATTACCTGCTGATCTTGATGTAGTAGTCACAAGTCGATGTCAGCATGTACATACTTATATGACTGAAGTAAGCCAGTGACAGCAAATCAGGAAAAAAGTATTTATCATCATTTTTTCCAAACTCATTTTCTGCCATTATGCTTCCAGTACAGCTAATTCTCCTCAGGTCTCTTACACGGAAGCTAGGATGTACCATCCCATACGCCTCCTATATTAACATAATCAATAAAATAACCGATAGTAATGTCTCCTCTTTTTGTGTTTAGCAATTACATTATTTTATTGAATTTAATGTTGAAATAATTTCAAACAATGATTTTCAGCAGCTGATATCTGTCTCAGTTTCATTTTCATGCAACAAGTTTTGAGACCTTCTAAACAATGTTTTTGGACCTATGCACAAAATATATGGTTAAAGGTTTTTCTGAAATAAGCATTTTTAGGCAAAAAAATATCTTAGTTTACAAATTAATGTTCTTGATCTTGAATAATGAATATAGTTATTGAATTAGCTTGATGTCTTGAAGTCATGTATAATGTATCAGAAATATTTCGAATGTTTCCCCTATAGAGACAGATTATCAATATTTTCAGGACTTAAGAACTTTTGTTGTTACCGAACCTTTAACCATCTGTGTATATGATGATTATATAACTAACCGCCAGAACCCGTGTACAGTGACCACACACTCCGCAGTAGGAACATAGACTTAACTCGTGGTGACAGCTACAGTGTCTGTAAAGGAATCCAGAAAACATGATCACCAGTAATATAAAAACTAGAACTGTCGATCGTCAAGAGGGCCAACTCATACCCCCCGCTCCTGCAACCCCCATCATATCTATGTGTTCATTTATACAATAAACGAGATATATATTACAGTTAAATCTCACTTAGTCCTATTCAGTGTTCTTGGTTAACCTAATTCTTTTTTTATCTATATTATAAATAAATTGTTGTGCATGACATTATGAAATGATTTCACATGAGAAAATCTTTTCAACTGATCAATTTATAACAAAGAAAAAATTAAAAAGGTTATGTGAAAGGTAAAGTGTGAATGGGATTTATTAAAAAAATTACGACGTGATATAGATTACGCACATCTACAATGTATAAGGATTATTGTCATGAAGTTTCGTTGAAATCAGATCAGTAGTTTAGGAGGAGTAGCCGGTACATCGTTGTGTCTACAGACGGATGGACAGACGGACGGACAACCTGATTCCAGTACACCCCCCCTAACTTCGTTGCGGGGGGTATAATAAGGTTCAGTAATCCAGAAAACATGATCACCAGTTATATAACAAGAGCTGTTGGAGAACAGCATAGCTCGTCTCACAAATGTTTGTCAATAAATAATTAAAATATATTAATAGGAATGGTTTCGCAAATTGCATTAATAATATTTATGTTGTTTACTTGATCAGATTATGTTTTGTGAATTTATGCAATTTTTAAAACCATACCAATTTATATATAAATTATTTATTGACAAACATTCGGGAGACATGCTATGCTGTTGTAGATTAAATGAATATATTAGATACAAATATAATTGCTTTTGGACATATTTCTTGAATATTTTGACAAAATATTATCCTTATGAGAGTTGTCTCCCTTGAAAAATGTGGCCGGTATAAATTGTCTATTGTGAGCATTTTCACATTGTTTTATTTTCAGTTTCACCCCCAAGAAGGGATAGTGTAACTCCATAGGGACTCTTTTACCAAATATCAGCACCCTAGTACAATCATAAAGTGATGTGTTAATAGCTTTCAACATTTGCACAAATTTTTTTTTTTAAATGTGTTTTTTCCCCCCCAAAAAAATTTCAGTTAAACTACGGCAAGGGATAGTTTAACCCCCTCAGGGAGCCTAATACCATGTATTACTATGCCTTTCAACACTCAAATAATAAACTTTACACAAAGACCAAAGATTTAAAAACAAAAACAAAAAAACACAGATTTTAAAGTTTTACTCCAGGAAGGGATTGTCTTACTCCATAGGGACTCTATTGCCAAATATCAGCACCCTAGTACAATTATAAAGTGATGTATTAAAACATCTTAACACTTGCACCAAAAACTTAAAGCAGAAATATTCTAAGTCCAAAAATTTGAAAATTCTGTTTTTTTCCAAAAAAATTCTTTTAGTTTAACCCCGGCAGGGAATAATTTAATCCCAGAGGGACTCTATTGCCAAATATCAGCACCCTAGTACAATTATAAAGTGATGTATTAAAACATCTTAACACTTGCACCAAAAACTTAAAGCAGAAATATTCTAAGTCCAAAAATTTGAAAATTCTGTTTTTTTCCAAAAAAATTCTTTTAGTTTAACCCCGGCAGGGAATAATTTAATCCCAGAGGGACTCTATTGCCAAATATCAGCACCCTAGTACAATTATAAAGTGATGTATTAAAACATCTTAACACTTGCACCAAAAACTTAAAGCAGAAATATTCTAAGTCCAAAAATTCGAAAATTCTGTTTTTTTCCAAAAAAATTCTTTTAGTTTAACCCCGGCAGGGAATAATTTAATCCCAGAGGGACTCTATTGCCAAATATCAGCACCCTAGTACAATTATAAAGTGATGTATTAAAACCTCTTAACACTTGCACCAAAAACTTAACGCAGAAATATTCTAAGTCAAAAAATTTGAAAATTCTGTTTTTTTCCCAAAAAAATCTTTTAGTTTAACCCCGGCAGGGGATAATTTAATCCCAGAGGGACTCTATTGCCAAATATCAGCACCCTAGTACAATTATAAAGTCAAAAATTTTTCAAAAATCTATTTTTTTCCAAAAAATCTTTTAATTTAACTCTGGCAGGGGATAGTTTGACCAAAACAGGGACCATATTACCATAAATTACTATGCCTTTCAACACTTGCACCAAAAATTTAACATTTGAAAAACTAACGCTGACGCTGACGCCGACGCCCGAGTGACGACATAAGCTCTCACTCTTCTTCGAAGAGACGAGCTAAAAATAAGGCCCAGTAAAGGAATCCAGAAAACATGATCACCAGTTATACAAGGATTGATAGTATTGCAACAGCAATACAAAGTCCCCTGCCTGAGCTAGAAGTGCACCTATTCATTTTTGAAGAATGGATTTTCGAGAAAAAAAATGTGGGATGCACAACTACATGTCATACTGATCATGTATACCAAGTTTCTTTAAAATCGGAGTAGTACTTTAGGAGGAGTTGTCTGGACAAGCCTCAACCAATGAGAAGCCGGCGGCCATTTTGAAAAAATGAATTTTTGAGAAAAAAATGTGGGATGCACAACTACATGTTATACTGATCATGTATACCAAGTTTCGTTAAAATCGGAGTAGCACTTTAGGAGGAGTTGTCTGAACAATTGTTGCGCGACAGACGGATGGACGGAGGGACAGACAGACGGAGGGTAAACCTAAAGTCCCCCAATTTTCCAAATGGCAGGGGACTAATAAAAACTAGAACTGTCCCCAGGATGGCTGACTAATACCCCTGCAATCTGCACGAGTCAATGGTGAATTGGAACTCTTAATTAAAGGCTAACTAAGATAACCCAGTAATATAGTGACCTGTTGCCAAAGCAACCATAATTTGGAGAAAAAGAAAGTGAGATGCACATCTACACATGGTCCTCTATATTTGTGTGAAGTTTCATTGAAATTGGCCCTTCGGTTTAGGAGGAGTTGTCTGGACAAACTTAAAGTTATGGTTCTTATCAGAAAACCTGTTTATAGTGACCAGTTGCCATAGCAACCATAATTTTGAGAAAAAGAAAGTGGCATGCACATCTACACATGATCATTAATATGTGTGTGAATTAAGTTTCATTGGAATCGGTCCTTCGGTTTAGGAGGAATTGTCTGGACAATATGTGTCTACAGACAGACGGACAGACGGATGGACAACCTGATTCCAGAATACCCCCTAACTTCGTTGCAGGGGTATAATAAGGTCTAATAAGTGATGCCTTTTGCTATTGAACTGGTAGTGAATGATCTAAAAAACCAATCATGTATATAGATTGAACGATAACTACAATGTAAAACTGATGAAAATTCTTTATAAATCAATCTGGAGCATCACAATAAAAAAAAATCATATGGTATGTTGCTAACTTATTGCCCTACAATATATATCACATATTTAATACCTAAACATCTTCCTTGTACAGCCTCATATTACAGATTATTTTATAGTCTGATTACTGGAGATGTGTGGGAGGGGGAGAAACACTTTCTCTGTAAATTAGTAAACCAAATATACCACCTGATGAAGAATACTACATTTAGTGTACTTACTTTGAAGTTATACCAGATTCCAAGTTGCCGTGACAACTCATTCCATTCTGTCCACAGTTGTTACAAAGATGACATCGTAGAGATTTGTCCATGTTTTCACTGTTGGTTGCTGTTACAATGTTGCTTAAAACAACATGGTTTGGGACATGATCATATGGTTTGTAATCTGTAAGATATTAACAAAGAGTTCAGGGAATTTCAATCTCAAACATATCTGGGTTAGAAACTATAAACAAATATTAACAAACTGCTGCAAATTTTTTTTCAATTGGATTTTTTAATATTATATAATACATTGTACACTAAAATCTATCTATGAATGAAGTGAAGTCATGCTAATCAATGGAAATAAGCTGAAAATTCATTTAAAATAATTTATATCAAAATTCAACATTGCACTCAATTGTGTCACATTATATGTTTGTATTCTGTATAAATCTGATGGTTTTTTTTCATGCCTATGTAAATCTCAGAAGGTCAGGTAACAAGTGACAAAATAGTGCAATACACTGCAATACACTGCGTTATGAAGAAGCAACATTTTTTTTTTTGAAGACTCCATACATTGCAAAGTTGTCCACTGTTGTGAAGGACAAGCAATGGTCTAACAGTGTAGAAATAACAACAGCATTGTCGATAAACAAACCTGGGCCAACAAACTCCTCCTTGGTCATTAAAACATCAGCATTTCTTTTCTTGCACATAACAACATCTCTTTTTGTCAAATGCTTGAATTTCATTTCTGTGACATGACAACAGTTGTGTTGAGCACTCAGGGCCCGTCTCCTGTTCCTGGTCGGGTTACACACCTTACAGCAAAGCGTTTTCTACAAACAGTGAGGAAATCATCTGGTATTAGTTTTTCTTTACTCTAAGATGGTGAACTGCATCAGGGACAGGGATATAATGGTGAGGAAATGGGGAACAAGATAATGGATGGGGTATGTGTGGGAGGGAGGAAAGAAAGGGGAACGAGATAATGGATGGGGTGTGTGTGGGAGGGAGGAAAGAAAGGGGGAACGAGAGAATGGATGGGGTGTGTGTGGGAGGGAGGAAAGAAAGGGGAACGAGAGAATGGATGGGGTGTGTGTGGGAGGGAGGAAAGAAGGGTGAACGAGAGAATGGATGGGGTGTGTGTGAGAGGGAGGAAAAAAGGGGGAACGAGATAATGGATGGGATGTGTGTGGGAGAGGGGAAAGAAGGGGGAACGAGATAATGGATGGGGTGTGTGTGAGTGGGAGGAAAGAAGGGGGAACGAGATAATGGATGGGGTGTGTGGGGGGGGGAGGAAAAAAGGGGGAACGAGATAATGGATGGGGTGTGTGTGGGGGGGGCGGAGGAAAAAAGGGGGAATGAGATAATGGATGGGGTGTGTGAGAGGGAGGAAAGAAGGGGGAACGAGATAATGGATGGGGTGTGTGGGGGGGGAGGAAAAAAGGGGGGAACGAGACAATGGATGGGATGTGTGTGGGAGGGGGAAAAGAAGGGGGAACGAGATAATGGATGGGGTGTGTGGGGGGGGGGGGGAGGAAAAAAGGGGGAACGAGATAATGGATGGGGTGTGTGGGGGGGGGGGGAACGATAGAATGGATGGGGGTGTGTGTGGGAGAGGGAAAGAAGGGGGAACGATAGAATGGATGGGGTGTGTGGGAGGGGGAAAGAAGGGGGAACGAGATAATGGATGGGGTGTGTGTGGGAGGGGAGGAAAGAAGGGGGAACGAGAGAATGGATGGGGGTGTGTGTGGGGGGGGGAGGAAGAAGGGGGGAACGAGAGAATGGATGGGGGGTGTGGGGGGGGGAGGAAAGAAGATGGGAACGAGATAATGGATGGGGTGTGTGGGGGAGGGAGGAAAGAAGGGGGAACGAGAGAATGGATGGGTGTGTGTGGGAGGGAGGAAAGAAGGGGGAACGAGATAATGGATGGGGTGTGTGGGGGAGGGAGGAAAGAAGGGGGAACGAGAGAATGGATGGGGTGTGTGTGGGGGAGGGAGGAAAGAAGGGGAACGAGAGAATGGATGGGGTGTGTGTGGGAGAGGGGAAAGAAGGGGGGAAGAAATGGTGTGATGGGGGTGGGTGGGGAGGGAGGGAAAGAAGGGGGAACGAGATAATGGATGGGGTGTGTGTGGGGGGTGTAGGTGTAGGGGAGGGGAAAGAAAGGGGGAAACGAGATAATGGATGGGTTGTGGTGTGGGGGGGGGAGGAAAAAGGGGGAAGAGAGAATGGATGGGTGTGTGGGGAGGGGGAAAGAAGGGGGAACGAGAGAATGGATGGGGTGTGTGGGGGGGGAGGAAAGAAGGGGGAACGGAGACAATGGATGGGGTGTGTGTGTGGGAGGGGAGGAAAGTAGGGAGGGGGGAACGGAGAGTAATGGATGGGGTGTGTGGCGGGGGGGGGGGAGGAAAAAAGGGGGGGGGGGACGAGACGAATGGATGGGGGTGTGTGGGGGGGAAAGGAGGGGGGAACAAGAGAATGGATGGGGTGTGTGTGGGAGGGGGGAGAAGGGGGGGACGAGAATGGATGGGGTGTTGTGGAGGGGAAAGAAGGGGGAACGAGAGAATGGGGGGTGTGTGTGGGGGGGAAAGAAGGGGGAACGAGAGAATGGATGGGGTGTGTGTGGGAGAGGAAAGAAGGGGGAACGAGAGAATGGATGGGGTGTGTGTGGGAGGGAGGAAAGAAGGGGGAACGAGAGAATGGATGGGGTGTGTGGGGGGGGGGGGAGGAAAGAAGGGGGAACGAGAGAATGGATGGGGTGTGTGTGGGGGGGAGGAAAGAAGGGGGAACAAGAGAATGGATGGGGTGTGTGTGGGAGGGAGGAAAGAAGGGGGAACGAGAGAATGGATGGGGTGTGTGTGGGAGGGAGGAAAGAAGGGGAACGAGATAATGGATGGGATGTGTGTGGGAGCGAGAAAGAAGGGGGAATTAGATAATGGATGGGATGTGTGTGGGAGCGAGAAAGAAGGGGGAACGAGAGAATGGATGGGGTGTGTGTGGGAGAGGGAAAGAAGGGGGAACGAGATAATGGATGGGATGTGTGTGGGAGGGAGGAGAGAAGGGGGAAGTAAATTAGGGATAGGGTGTGTCCGGGATGGAGGAAGGGGGGGGGGGGGGGGGGGGGGGAGCGTAGATAAGAGATGTTTGTGTGTGTGTGAGGGAGAAATGTTTACATTTTTTTTCCAATCTTTAAATGTCTGGTGGGCAACATAATTATACATGATTACAGTACATTCTCACCTTTTTCTTTTAACATTTGACAGTACATAATATTAAGATATAAATTATAGATATACAGCTCTGATCTCAATCATGTCAATTTTGATTTAATGGTTGGGAGATTTTTGTAAATAATTGCTGTCCTATTGAAATTCTTCATTTACACTATTATGAGACATACCACAGCGAACACATTTCTGGAATTCAATATTCCGGAAAGGATCGTCTTGACATTGGTGAAGGTCACATGGAGGGTATCAGACATGGCAGCCATTTGCACTCTGGCACTGATTACAATGCAAGGCAGATCTGTCAACAAATAAACAACATGTTCTGAAAACCTTAAACACAACACAGTATGGTGTGTCATAGTGTACAATGGTGTATAATTGTCTGTCATGGTGAACAATTGTGTGTCATTGTGTGACATGGTGTACAATTGTGTCATGAGGTGTCATGGTGTTATGACGTGTCATTGTGTGTCATGATGTACAATTGTGTCATGAGGTGTCATGGTGTGTCATGGTGTACAATTGTGTCATGGTGTACAATTGTGTCATGGTGTGTCATGGTGTGTCATGGTGTACAATTGTGTCATGATGTGTCATGGTGTGTTATGGTGTGTCATTGTGTGTCATGGTGTACAATTGTGTCATGGTGTGTCTTGGTGTTATGGTGTGTATGTGTGTCATGGAGTATCATGGTGTGTCATGGTGTACAATTGTGTCATGGTGTGTCATGGTGTGTCATGGTGTACAATTGTGTCATGATGTGTCATGGTGTGTTATGGTGTGTCATTGTGTGTCATGGTGTACAATTGTGTCTTGGTGTGTCTTGGTGTTATGGTGTGTATGTGTGTCATGGAGTATCATGGTGTGTCATGGTGTACAATTGTGTCATGGTGTGTCATAGTGTACAATTGTGTCATGGTGTGTCATGGTGTGTCATGGTGTACAATTGTGTCATGGTGTGTCATGGAGTATCATGGTGTGTCATGGTGTGTCTTGGTGTACAATTGTGTCATGGTGTGTCATGGAGTATCATGGTGTGTCATGGTGTCATGGTGTGTCATGGTGTCATGGTGTGTCATGGTGAGTCGCCACCAAAGCTCCACCAAGAAACTCACCTGGGTTGAATTTGTCAGTGAGGAGTTCTGCCAAGAAACTCACCTTGGTTAATTTCATTTGTAAGGAGTTCCACCAACACCATGACAGGGCCCTGATGGAGGACTAGGCCCGACTTCCACATCAACACCATCTTGGAGGTCTCTTGTAGCTTTCTGCAATTGTAAAGAAACTTTATACAAAATTATCATCCACTATGTGAGTTTACATGGAGTCATCTGTTCGACCATGAGATCTTTCTCTGGGTACTTTGGTTTCCTGTCATTATAAGACCCATCCCCCACTTCAACCCAGGCAAGTGATTAATATAGTAGTGTACTAGGTTTTTATAACGCTGTAAAAAAAATAGGTTTATAAAACGATTAGTGAGAGTAAACTCTTTAATAGCCATGTTACCTGATGAAGCAGGGGAACAACCATGGAGGAAGTGAAGGACAGGTATAGTAGGTGTCTCTCTGTAGGTCTCCATCTGGTACGGCTGCTGGCCAAACCTCATCCTGTAATATACAATACATGTACAGTAGCTGTAAAAGATCTGTATATCAAGTCCTAATTCATGCATGGTTCATAGACTTGACACAAAGACTATGATCTACAATCTCCTCAAGTAGTTCTGGTGACAGACTAACCAATCTACAGTCTCCCCTGGTAGTTATGGTGACAGACTAACTAATCTACAGTCTCCTCTGGTAGTTATGGTGACAGACTAACCAATCTACAGTCTCCTCTGGTAGTTATGATGACAGACTAACCAATTTACAGTCCCCTCTGGTAGTTATGATGACAGACTAACCAATCTACAGTCCCCTCTGGTAGTTATGATGACAGACTAACCAATCTACAGTCTCCTCTGGTAGTTATGGTGACAGACTAACCAATCTACAGTCTCCTCTGGTAGTTATGATGACAGACTAACCAATCTACAGTCTCCTCTGGTAGTTATGGTGACAGACTAACCAATCTACAGTCTCCTCTGGTAGTTATGATGACAGACTAACCAATCTACAGTCTCCTCTGGTAGTTATGATGACAGACTAACCAATCTACAGTCTCCTCTGGTAGTTATGGTGACAGACTAACCAATCTACAGTCTCCCCTGGTAGTTCTGGTGACAGACTAACCAATCTACAGTCTCCTCTGGTAGTTCTGGTGACAGACTAACCAATCTACAGTCTCCCCTGGTAGTTCTGGTGACAGACTAACCAATCTACAGTCTCCTCTGGTAGTTATGGTGACAGACTAACCAATCTACAGTCTCCTCTGGTAGTTATGGTGACAGACTAACCAATCTACAGTCTCCTCTGGTAGTTCTGGTGACAGACTAACCAATCTACAGTCTCCTCTGGTAGTTATGGTGACAGACTAACTAATCTACAGTCTCCTCTGGTAGTTATGGTGACAGACTAACTAATCTTCAGTCTCCTCTGGTAGTTATGGTGACAGACTAACCAATCTACAGTCTCCTCTGGTAGTTATGGTGACAGACTAACTAATCTACAGTCTCCTCTGGTAGTTATGGTGACAGACTAACCAATCTACAGTCTCCTCTGGTAGTTCTGGTGACAGACTAACCAATCTACAGTCTCCTCTGGTAGTTATGGTGACAGACTAACCAATCTACAGTCTCCTCTGGTAGTTATAGTGACAGACTAACCAATCTACAGTCTCCTCTGGTAGTTATGGTGACAGACTAACTAATCTACAGTCTCCTCTGGTAGTTATGGTGACAGACTAACTAATCTACAGTCTCCTCTGGTAGTTATGGTGACAGACTAACCAATCTACAGTCTCCCTCTGGTAGTTATGGTGACAGACTAACCAATCTACAGTCTCCCTCTGGTAGTTATGGTGACAGACTAACCAATCTACAGTCTCCTCTGGTAGTTATGGTGACAGACTAACCAATCTACAGTCTCCTCTGGTAGTTATGATGACAGACTAACTAATCTACAGTCTCCTCTGGTAGTTCTGGATGAGAGACTGACTATATAATCTACAGTCTCCTCTAGTAGCTTAGTTCTGGAGAGCGATTAATATCATGATAAGAAACTATCAGTAATTAGAGGTTTTTGATAAACATCTGGTATATAATCAAGGGAGTTTGGTTTGGTTTGGTTTGGTTTATTTTGTTTAACGTCCTATTAACAGCTAAGGTCATTTAAGGACGACCAAGGTCATTTTGGGAGGCTGTGGTATGTTCGTGTTAAGTCTCCTTGTGATAGGCTGGATCTTTTGCCGATTTAGAGTGCTACCTCACTGAAGCATACTGCCGAAGACACCCAGCAGTACACCCCACCCGGTCACATTATACTGACAACGGGCGAACCAGTCGTCCCACTCCTAATTTGCTGAGCGCTAAGCAGGAACAGCAACTACCATTTTTAAAGACTCTGGTATGTCTCGGCCAGGGGACAGAACCCAAAGCCTTCCTCACAGGGGTGAACGCTCAACTAAAGGCCAAAAGTGAGGCATTGTCAAGGGAAACATTAGGAAGAAGAAAGTTGTTAAGAAAGAAGAGAAAAGATAAGATCCCAAGATTAGTCGCCTTTTACGATCATGCAATGGGGGCAGCAGGTACAATTCTTACGCCCTACCTGCAGGGACAAAATCAAGGGAGAAAATTACAATTAATCATTTCATTCACTACCAAATACGTCTGGATCATTACAATTTAATATTAACCAAATATGTCTTGATCATCAGGGGAGATAATTACAATGCAGTACCGACCAAATATGTTTGTATCATTACAATTCACTACTAGCCAAATATGCCTGTATCATTACAATTCACTACTAACCAAATATGTCTGGATCATCAAGGGAGATAATTACGATTCACTACTAACCAAATATGTATGGATCATTATAATTCACTACTAACCAAATATGTCTGGATCATCAAGAGAGATAATTACGATTCACAACTAACCAAAGTCTGGATCATCACTATACTAGCCCAATCTGTCTGAGAATCAGGGGAGCTTATTACATTTCATTGTTTACCATATGTGATCTGGACTATTAGGGGAGATAATCAGTATTCACTACGTATACTTACCACTGGTATATCTGGATCATCAGGGGAGATAATCATTATTCACTACTTACCACTGGTATGTCTGGATCTTTTGGGAGGTCTGCAGACATCACATAAACAAGGGCGTCTGTTAACTTTGGATTTTTGAGAGAACATGGGAACCTGAACACCAAACCCTGTTCTGTCAGAACGTCCAGGAATAGGTTGATCTGACCCTGCAATGGGTTGTAAAATAGACTGGTAAGGATAACAATAGCTTATCACACTGGTAAATGGAAACACACTAACAGTTATTCCAACGCCGGACAACACCTTGGCTATAGTCAACAATGGCGACAGAGGGAGAGGAAAGTGACATCTATGTCATCATTTGCACATTTCTGAATGTCTTATGACATTGTAAATAGCCACATGGAATGTCGGACATACCGATCTTTTACACGATGCCATTGATTTGTATATAGATATCCATACTTAAATTTAAAACCGGAATATGTTGCTGCGAAATGAGGACAAAAGGACCATTTATTCCATCTACAACATGTTTGTCTTCCCCTGTCACACCCACAGTACAATACTATGAATACTATTCACACTTCTACAACAGAGAAACACATTTGTGGTTCTGAATATCCATGTATTTACTGGTAGCGTCCAAGTGCAATTCTTTCGGTAACATGCCTGATTTTTCTTTTTTATTTATGTTGTTAGTAACTGAAAATACATTAAAATAAATGACAGAGGCACAATAAGTTGACCTCTGCAATCATGGACTTTATGACCTCTTGGTTTGACAGTAGTAAAACTCCTATGAATGACACAATATTTATTAAAACTAATCACAACCTACACTTTTGCCATTAAAAAGAATTTTGAAGTCATCCATCCTCCAACAGGGTATGTCTGTCCCGACACCGGGAATGTGCTCACGCTGAGAAGCCTGACCCCCCAGGCTGATAAGTGAGGTCAGCCTGCTGAGGTCACAGAAAGCTGGCTTCCTGTCAATGGCGGGGAAGTACAAACAGCAACCCTGGACAAATACAGGATGAATATTAATTACTGTTTGTTATTAAATGGAATATTCTAGACATATTCCCATATAGCAGGTAATATTTTGGGGGGATTTAATTTTGCTTTGTTTGCAGTCATTATAAGAATAATGCAAAAATAAATACCCAGCGAACATTCATATATAAGTCTACAGCAGAATATTAACAAGGGGTGGTTACACAAAATTTAATGTCCATGACTGGTTTCACAAATGCTAACGACACATTTGATTTCCCCGTAAATTTAGCTATAACTTATTTTCCTGGTCAATATTATGTTTGATCTTCAGATAAATGGCCATGGATCAGTAATAAGTATGATTCCGTGAGTTCACAATGCTATCAACACTGTTTTATTAAAACATACAAAACAACCTACTCCAACCCCATTTATTTGTCTATACTCACTCGTTCATGTAGAATGTCCAGAATCTTACTGATTTCACGGCAACCTGACTGGGAATCAAACTCTTTGAGCAGAGCGGGAGGACAAGTTTTTGTAATGTCAGCTAGTGATGCGATTGGATGAGGTCTGGTTGTTAGAGCTTCGAATGCCTTCAAGGTTTCCGTAAAAAACCCAAAATTGTTCCACGGGAATAACTTTCTCATAGTTTTCTGGGTTGACTTGAGGAAGGAATGCTTTGGATCATTTGCCTTAGAATTAAAATGGAATCTAAAGTTATTATGCATACATGTTTATCGATATACATTATCTTTACTCCTGATTGGTGGAGTTTCAACTGTCAATTCCTCTTCATCTAACCCTTGTATGTACTTTGCTTCTAAAAATGTGCAATAAAGAGAGGATTTTAATATTATTTTGATTAGATTTCATGAGTATGACAGAATATTCCATTAGTGAAAAACAGTAAAATATTCTGTCAACAGAGTGTGACACTGTCATATTTTCCAGTAATATCCTCATATCACAGGTGTACATAACTCTATTCCATCTAATATAAAGTTTAACCAATTGATCATGTAAGTTGACAGTACTGGGAAAGTCTGGTATTAAATGGAATACATGTGATGTACTTATATTCATGATATCAAGTATTGTTAGCTTACCAAGCTGACAGCTCTGAGAAGATCTTTGTTTTTCAGAACTGAGTTGAGATTGTCGAGAAGTGTGTGACCTAATCCCGTCTGTACCTGGTCATCAAACTTGTGTTCCTTTAATAACTGCTCATCTTCCTTACTGAAGTAGAAATTCAATAATTATAGAAACAAACCTACAGGACAGACCACTCAGTCATTGACCACTAATTAGTCACTCTTAATATAGAAACAAACCTACAGGACAGACCACTCAGTCATGGACCACTAAGTCACTCTTAATATAGAAACAAACCTACAGGACAGACCACTCAGTCATGGACCACTAAGTCACTCTTAATATAGAAACAAACCTACAGGACAGACCACTCAGTCATGGACCACTAAGTCACTCTTAATATAGAAACAAACCTACAGGACAGACCACTCAGTCATGGACCACTAAGTCACTCTTAATATAGAAACAAACCTACAGGACAGACCACTCAGTCATGCAGGGTGATTATAAATCTCTCATGTGTGTCAGCTAGGAGGTCTACAGGGTAATTATAAATCTCTCATATATGATATGTGCATCAGATAACTCACTTTTTGTAATATATTGCTCCATCCAGCAGATCAGCCCAGCCTCTTAGGGTTTCGTTGACTTTGTCCAACATTATTTTTAGTAAATCTTCCTTGACATTGGAAAGTCCGCCCAAAATAAATAGATTATCACGACACTGCAACAGATTAACATTTGAATAAGTGTACATCGTAACAGATCATTATACATTATCCTCATGATTTTGAGGTATAATATACCTGTAAGTCTGAAGGTATAATACACCTGTAAGTCTAAAGGTATAATACACCTGTAAGTCTAAAGGTATAATACACCTGTAAGTCTGAAGGTATAAAACACCTGTAAGTCTGAAGGTATAATACACCTGTAAGTCTGAAGGTATAATACACCTGTAAGTCTAAAGGTATAATATACCTGTAAGTCTAAAGGTATTATATACCTGTAAGTCTGAAGGTATAATACACCTGTAAGTCTGAAGGTATAATACACCTGTAAGTCTGAAGGTATAATATACCTGTAAGTCTGAAGGTATAATACACCTGTAAGTCTGAAGGTATAATACACCTGTAAGTCTGAAGGTATAATACACCTGTAAGTCTAAAGGTATAATACACCTGTAAGTCTAAAGGTATAATACACCTGTAAGTCTGAAGGTATAATACACCTGTAAGACTGAAGGTATAATACACCTGTAAGCCTGAAGGTATAATACACCTGTAAGACTGAAGGTATAATACACCTGTAAGTCTGAAGGTATAATACACCTGTAAGTCTGAAGGTATAATACACCTGTAAGTCTGAAGGTATAATATACCTGTAAGTCTGAAGGTATAATACACCTGTAAGTCTGAAGGTATAATACACCTGTAAGTCTGAAGGTATAATACACCTGTAAGTCTGAAGGTATAATATACCTGTAAGTCTGAAGGTATAATACACCTGTAAGTCTGAAGGTATAATACACCTGTAAGTCTGAAGGTATAATACACCTGTAAGTCTGAAGGTATAATACACCTGTAAGTCTGAAGGTATTATACACCTGTAAGCCTGAAGGTATAATACACCTGTAAGTCTGAAGGTATAATATACCTGTAAGTCTGAAGGTATAATACACCTGTAAGTCTGAAGGTATAATACACCTGTAAGTCTGAAGGTATAATACACCTGTAAGTCTGAAGGTATAATACATCTGTAAGTCTGAAGGTATAATATACCTGTAAGTCTGAAGGTATAATACACCTGTAAGTCTGAAGGTATAATACACCTGTAAGTCTGAAGGTATATATACCTGTAAGTCTGAAGGTATAATACACCTGTAAGTCTGAAGGTATAATACACCTGTAAGTCTGAAGGTATAATACACCTGTAAGTCTGAAGGTATTATACACCTGTAAGTCTGAAGGTATTATATACCTGTAAGTCTGAAGGTATAATACACCTGTAAGTCTGAAGGTATAATACACCTGTAAGTCTGAAGGTATAATACACCTGTAAGTCTGAAGGTATAATACACCTGTAAGTCTGAAGGTATTATATACCTGTAAGTCTGAAGGTATAATACACCTGTAAGTCTAAAGGTATAATACACCTGTAAGTCTGAAGGTATAATATACCTGTAAGTCTGAAGGTATAATATACCTGTGAGTCTGAAGGTATAATACACCTGTAAGTCTGAAGGTATAATACACCTGTAAGTCTGAAGGTATAATACACCTGTAAGTCTGAAGGTATTATATACCTGTAAGTCTGAAGGTATAATACACCTGTAAGTCTGAAGGTATTATACACCTGTAAGTCTGAAGGTATAATATACCTGTAAGTCTGAAGGTATAATACACCTGTAAGTCTGAAGGTATAATACACCTGTAAGTCTGAAGGTATTATACACCTGTAAGTCTGAAGGTATAATACACCTGTAAGTCTGAAGGTATAATACATCTGTAAGTCTGAAGGTATAATATACCTGTAAGTCTGAAGGTATAATACACCTGTAAGTCTGAAGGTATAATACACCTGTAAGTCTGAAGGTATTATATACCTGTAAGTCTGAAGGTATAATACACCTGTAAGTCTGAAGGTATAATACACCTGTAAGTCTGAAGGTATAATACACCTGTAAGTCTGAAGGTATTATACACCTGTAAGTCTGAAGGTATTATATACCTGTAAGTCTGAAGGTATAATACACCTGTAAGTCTGAAGGTATAATACACCTGTAAGTCTGAAGGTATAATACACCTGTAAGTCTGAAGGTATAATACACCTGTAAGTCTGAAGGTATTATATACCTGTAAGTCTGAAGGTATAATATACCTGTAAGTCTGAAGGTATAATATACCTGTGAGTCTGAAGGTATAATACACCTGTAAGTCTGAAGGTATAATACACCTGTAAGTCTGAAGGTATAATACACCTGTAAGTCTGAAGGTATTATATACCTGTAAGTCTGAAGGTATAATACACCTGTAAGTCTGAAGGTATTATACACCTGTAAGTCTGAAGGTATAATATACCTGTAAGTCTGAAGGTATAATACACCTGTAAGTCTGAAGGTATAATACACCTGTAAGTCTGAAGGTATTATACACCTGTAAGTCTGAAGGTATAATACACCTGTAAGTCTGAAGGTATAATACACCTGTAAGTCTGAAGGTATAATATACCTGTAAGTCTGAAGGTATAATATACCTGTAAGTCTGAAGGTATAATATACCTGTAAGTCTGAAGGTATAATACACCTGTAAGTCTGAAGGTATTATACACCTGTAAGTCTGAAGGTATAATACACCTGTAAGTCTGAAGGTATAATACACCTGTAAGTCTGAAGGTATTATACACCTGTAAGTCTGAAGGTATAATACACCTGTAAGTCTGAAGGTATTATACACCTGTAAGTCTGAAGGTATTATATACCTGTAAGTCTGAAGGTATAATACACCTGTAAGTCTGAAGGTATAATACACCTGTAAGCTTAAGTCTGAAGGTTTAATACACCTGTAAGTCTGAAGGTATTATATACCTGTAAGTCTGAAGGTATAATATACCTGTAAGTCTGAAGGTATAATACACCTGTAAGTCTGAAGGTATAATATACCTGTAAGTCTGAAGGTATAATACACCTGTAAGTCTGAAGGTATTATACTCCTGTAAGCCTGAAGGTATAATACACCTGTAAGTCTGAAGGTATAATACACCTGTAAGTCTGAAGGTATTATACACCTGTAAGTCTGAAGGTATAATACACCTGTAAGCTTAAGTCTGAAGGTATAATACACCTGTAAGTCTGAAGGTATAATATACCTGTAAGTCTGAAGGTATAATACACCTGTAAGTCTGAAGGTATAATACACCTGTAAGTCTGAAGGTATAATATACCTGTAAGTCTGAAGGTATAATACACCTGTAAGTCTGAAGGTATAATATACCTGTAAGTCTGAAGGTATAATATACCTGTAAGTCTGAAGGTATAATACACCTGTAAGTCTGAAGGTATAATACACCTGTAAGTCTGAAGGTATAATATACCTGTAAGTCTGAAGGTATAATACACCTGTAAGTCTGAAGGTATAATATACCTGTAAGTCTGAAGGTATAATATACCTGTAAGTCTGAAGGTATTATACACCTGTAAGTCTGAAGGTATAATACACCTGTAAGTCTGAAGGTATAATATACCTGTAAGTCTGAAGGTATAATATACCTGTAAGTCTGAAGGTATAATACACCTGTAAGTCTGAAGGTATTATATACCTGTAAGTCTGAAGGTATAATACACCTGTAAGTCTGAAGGTATAATAAAACTGTAAGTCTGAATGTATTATATACCTGTAAGTCTGAAGGTATAATATACCTGTAAGTCTGAAGGTATAATATACCTGTAAGTCTGAAGGTATAATACACCTGTAAGTCTGAAGGTATAATACTCCTGTAAGTCTGAAGGTATAATACTCCTGTAAGTCTGAAGGTATCATACACCTGTAAGTCTGAAGGTATAATACACCTGTAAGTCTGAAGGTATAATATACCTGTAAGTCTGAAGGTATAATTACCTGTAAGTCTGAAGGTATAATACACCTGTAAGTCTGAAGGTAAAATATACCTGTAAGTCTGAAGGTATAATACACCTGTAAGTCTGAAGGTATAATACTCCTGTAAGTCTGAAGGTATAAAACACCTGTAAGTCTGAAGGTATAATACACCTGTAAGTCTGAAGGTATAATATACCTGTAAGTCTGAAGGTATAATACACCTGTAAGTCTGAAGGTATAATACACCTGTAAGTCTGAAGGTATAATACACCTGTAAGTCTGAAGGTATTATATACCTGTAAGTCTGAAGGTATAATATACCTGTAAGTCTGAAGGTATAATTACCTGTAAGTCTGAAGGTATAATATACCTGTAAGTCTGAAGGTATAATACACCTGTAAGTCTGAAGGTATAATATACCTGTAAGTCTGAAGGTATAATACACCTGTAAGTCTGAAGGTATAATATACCTGTAAGTCTGAAGGTATAATATACCTGTAAGTCTGAAGGTATAATACATCTGTAAGTCTGAAGGTATAATACACCTGTAAGTCTGAAGGTATAATATACCTGTAAGTCTGAAGGTATAATATACCTGTAAGTCTGAAGGTATTATATACCTGTAAGTCTGAAGGTATTATATACCTGTAAGTCTGAAGGTATAATACACCTGTAAGTCTGAAGGTATTATATACCTGTAAGTCTGAAGGTATAATATACCTGTAAGTCTGAAGGTATAATACACCTGTAAGTCTGAAGGTATTATATACCTGTAAGTCTGAAGGTATAATATACCTGTAAGTCTGAAGGTATAATACACCTGTAAGTCTGAAGGTATAATATACCTGTAAGTCTGAAGGTATAATACACCTGTAAGTCTGAAGGTATTATACTCCTGTAAGCCTGAAGGTATAATACACCTGTAAGTCTGAAGGTATAATACACCTGTAAGTCTGAAGGTATAATATACCTGTAAGTCTGAAGATATAATATACCTGTAAGTTTGAAGGTATAATATACCTGTAAGTCTGAAGGTATAATACTCCCGTAAGTCTGAAGGTATAATACTCCTGTAAGTCTGAAGGTATAAAACACCTGTAAGTCTGAAGGTATAAAACACCTGTAAGTCTGAAGGTATAATACACCTGTAAGTCTGAAGGTATTATATACCTGTAAGTCTGAAGGTATAATTACCTGTAAGTCTGAAGGTATAATACTCCTGTAAGTCTGAAGGTATAATACACCTGTAAGTCTGAAGGTATAATACTCCTGTAAGTCTGAAGGTATAATTACCTGTAAGTCTGAAGGTATAATACTCCTGTAAGTCTGAAGGTATAATATACCTGTAAGTCTGAAGGTATAATACACCTGTAAGTCTGAAGGTATAATACTCCTGTAAGTCTGAAGGTATAATACTCCTGTAAGTCTGAAGGTATAATTACCTGTAAGTCTGAAGGTATAATACACCTGTAAGTCTGAAGGTATAATATACCTGTAAGTCTGAAGGTATAATATACCTGTAAGCCTGAAGGTATAATACTCCTGTAAGTCTGAAGGTATAATATACCTGTAAGTCTGAAGGTATAATATACCTGTAAGCCTGAAGGTATAATACACCTGTAAGTCTGAAGGTATAATATACCTGTAAGTCTGAAGGTATAATACACCTGTAAGCCTGAAGGTATAATACACCTGTGAGTCTGAAGGTATAATACACCTGTAAGTCTGAAGGTATAATATACCTGTAAGTCTGAAGGTATTATATACCTGTAAGCCTGAAGGTATAATACACCTGTAAGTCTGAAGGTATAATATACCTGTAAGTCTGAAGGTATAATACACCTGTAAGTCTGAAGGTATAATACACCTGTAAGCCTGAAGGTATAATACACCTGTAAGTCTGAAGGTATAATACACCTGTAAGCTTAAGTCTGAAGGTATAATATACCTGTAAGTCTGAAGGTATTATATACCTGTAAGTCTGAAGGTATAATACACCTGTAAGTCTGAAGGTATTATACACCTGTAAGTCTGAAGGTATAATACACCTGTAAGTCTGAAGGTATAATACACCTGTAAGCTTAAGTCTGAAGGTATAATACACCTGTAAGTCTGAAGGTATAATACACCTGTGAGTCTGAAGGTATAATACGCCTGTAAGTCTGAAGGTATAATATACCTGTAAGTCTGAAGGTATAATACACCTGTAAGTCTGAAGGTATAATACACCTGTAAGTCTGAAGGTATAATACACCTGTAAGTCTGAAGGTATAATATACCTGTAAGTCTGAAGGTATAATACACCTGTAAGTCTGAAGGTATAATATACATGTAAGTCTGAAGGTATAATACACCTGTAAGTCTGAAGGTATAATATACCTGTAAGTCTGAAGGTATAATACACCTGTAAGTCTGAAGGTATAATACACCTGTAAGTCTGAAGGTATAATACAACTGTAAGTCTGAAGGTATTATACACCTGTAAGTCTGAAGGTATAATACTCCTGTAAGTCTGAAGGTATAATACTCCTGTAAGTCTGAAGGTATAATACACCTGTAAGTCTGAAGGTATAATACACCTGTAAGTCTGAAGGTATAATTACCTGTAAGTCTGAAGGTAAAATATACCTGTAAGTCTGAAGGTATAATATACCTGTAAGTCTGAAGGTATAATTACCTGTAAGTCTGAAGGTATAATACACCTGTAAGTCTGAAGGTATTATATACCTGTAAGTCTGAAGGTATAATATACCTGTAAGTCTGAAGGTATAATTACCTGTAAGTCTGAAGGTATAATACACCTGTAAGTCTGAAGGTAAATATACCTGTAAGTCTGAAGGTATAAAAACCTGTAGTCTAAGGTATAATACCCTGTAAGTCTGAAGGTATAAAACACCTGTAGTCTGAGGTAAACATACACCTGTAGTTGAAGTATAATATACCTGTAAGTCTGAAGTAAACACCGTAAGTCGAAGGGATAATACACCTGTAAGTCGAAGGTAAATATCGTAAGTCTGAAGTATATATACCGTAAGTCTGAGGTATAATACATCTGTAGTCTGAAGGTAATATACACCTGTAATCTGAAGGTTAATTCCTGTAGTCGAAGTATAATATACCTGTAGTCTGAGGTATTATATACCTGTAAGTCTGAAGTATAATACACCTGTAAGTCTAAGGTATTATATACCTGTAAGTCTGAAGGTATAATAACCTGTAAGTCTAAAGGATCAATATTGTAGAGTCTGAGGTATAATCAACCTGTAATCTGAAGATAATATACCTGTAAGTCTGAAGGTATAATACCCTGTAATCTAAAGTATATACCCTTAAGTCTAGGTATATATACCTGTAAGTCTGAAGGTATAATATACCTGTAAGTCTGAAGGTATTATATACCTGTAAGTCTGAAGGTATAATACACCTGTAAGTCTGAAGGTATTATACACCTGTAAGTCTGAAGGTATAATACACCTGTAAGTCTGAAGGTATAATACACCTGTAAGTCTGAAGGTATAATACACCTGTAAGCTTAAGTCTGAAGGTATAATACACCTGTAAGTCTGAAGGTATAATATACCTGTAAGTCTGAAGGTATAATACACCTGTAAGTCTGAAGGTATAATTACCTGTAAGTCTGAAGGTATAATACACCTGTAAGTCTGAAGGTATAATACACCTGTAAGTCTGAAGGTATAATATACCTGTAAGTCTGAAGGTATAATTACCTGTAAGTCTGAAGGTATAATACACCTGTAAGTCTGAAGGTATAATATACCTGTAAGTCTGAAGGTATAATATACCTGTAAGCCTGAAGGTATAATACTCCTGTAAGTCTGAAGGTATAATACACCTGTAAGTCTGAAGGTATAATATACCTGTAAGTCTGAAGGTATAATACACCTGTAAGCCTGAAGGTATAATACACCTGTGAGTCTGAAGGTATAATACACCTGTAAGTCTGAAGGTATAATATACCTGTAAGTCTGAAGGTATAATACACCTGTAAGTCTGAAGGTATAATACACCTGTAAGTCTGAAGGTATAATACACCTGTAAGCTTAAGTCTGAAGGTATAATATACCTGTAAGTCTGAAGGTATTATATACCTGTAAGTCTGAAGGTATAATTACCTGTAAGTCTGAAGGTAAAATATACCTGTAAGTCTGAAGGTATAATATACCTGTAAGTCTGAAGGTATAATTACCTGTAAGTCTGAAGGTATAATACACCTGTAAGTCTGAAGGTATTATATACCTGTAAGTCTGAAGGTATAATATACCTGTAAGTCTGAAGGTATAATTACCTGTAAGTCTGAAGGTATAATACACCTGTAAGTCTGAAGGTAAAATATACCTGTAAGTCTGAAGGTATAATACACCTGTAAGTCTGAAGGTATAATACTCCTGTAAGTCTGAAGGTATAAAACACCTGTAAGTCTGAAGGTATAATACACCTGTAAGTCTGAAGGTATAATATACCTGTAAGTCTGAAGGTATAATACACCTGTAAGTCTGAAGGTATAATACACCTGTAAGTCTGAAGGTATAATATACCTGTAAGTCTGAAGGTATAATATACCTGTAAGTCTGAAGGTATAATACATCTGTAAGTCTGAAGGTATAATACACCTGTAAGTCTGAAGGTATAATATACCTGTAAGTCTGAAGGTATAATATACCTGTAAGTCTGAAGGTATTATATACCTGTAAGTCTGAAGGTATAATACACCTGTAAGTCTGAAGGTATTATATACCTGTAAGTCTGAAGGTATAATATACCTGTAAGTCTGAAGGTATAATACACCTGTAAGTCTGAAGGTATAATACACCTGTAAGTCTGAAGGTATAATACACCTGTAAGTCTAAAGGTATAATACACCTGTAAGTCTGAAGGTATAATATACCTGTAAGTCTGAAGGTATAATATACCTGTAAGTCTGAAGGTATTATATACCTGTAAGTCTGAAGGTATAATACACCTGTAAGTCTGAAGGTATTATACACCTGTAAGTCTGAAGGTATAATACACCTGTAAGTCTGAAGGTATAATACACCTGTAAGTCTGAAGGTATAATATACCTGTAAGTCTGAAGGTATAATATACCTGTAAGTCTGAAGGTATTATATACCTGTAAGTCTGAAGGTATAATACACCTGTAAGTCTGAAGGTATAATACACCTGTAAGTCTAAAGGTATAATACACCTGTAAGTCTGAAGGTATAATATACCTGTAAGTCTGAAGGTATAATATACCTGTAAGTCTGAAGGTATTATATACCTGTAAGTCTGAAGGTATAATACACCTGTAAGTCTGAAGGTATTATACACCTGTAAGTCTGAAGGTATAATACACCTGTAAGTCTGAAGGTATAATACACCTGTAAGTCTGAAGGTATAATACACCTGTAAGTCTGAAGGTATAATATACCTGTAAGTCTGAAGGTATAATATACCTGTAAGTCTGAAGGTATAATTACCTGTAAGTCTGAAGGTATAATACACCTGTAAGTCTAAAGGTATTATACACCTGTAAGTCTGAAGGTATAATACACCTGTAAGTCTGAAGGTATTATACACCTGTAAGTCTGAAGGTATAATACACCTGTAAGTCTGAAGGTATAATACACCTGTAAGCTTAAGTCTGAAGGTATAATACACCTGTAAGTCTGAAGGTATAATATACCTGTAAGTCTGAAGGTATAATACACCTGTAAGTCTGAAGGTATAATTACCTGTAAGTCTGAAGGTATAATACACCTGTAAGTCTGAAGGTATAATACACCTGTAAGTCTGAAGGTATAATATACCTGTAAGTCTGAAGGTATAATTACCTGTAAGTCTGAAGGTATAATACACCTGTAAGTCTGAAGGTATAATATACCTGTAAGTCTGAAGGTATAATATACCTGTAAGCCTGAAGGTATAATACTCCTGTAAGTCTGAAGGTATAATACACCTGTAAGTCTGAAGGTATAATATACCTGTAAGTCTGAAGGTATAATACACCTGTAAGCCTGAAGGTATAATACACCTGTGAGTCTGAAGGTATAATACACCTGTAAGTCTGAAGGTATAATATACCTGTAAGTCTGAAGGTATAATACACCTGTAAGTCTGAAGGTATAATACACCTGTAAGTCTGAAGGTATAATACACCTGTAAGTCTGAAGGTATAATACACCTGTAAGCTTAAGTCTGAAGGTATAATATACCTGTAAGTCTGAAGGTATAATACACCTGTAAGTCTGAAGGTATTATACACCTGTAAGTCTGAAGGTATAATACACCTGTAAGTCTGAAGGTATAATACACCTGTAAGCTTAAGTCTGAAGGTATAATATACCTGTAAGTCTGAAGGTATAATACACCTGTAAGCTTAAGTCTGAAGGTATAATATACCTGTAAGTCTGAAGGTATTATATACCTGTAAGTCTGAAGGTATTATATACCTGTAAGTCTGAAGGTATAATACACCTGTAAGTCTGAAGGTATTATACACCTGTAAGTCTGAAGGTATAATACACCTGTAAGTCTGAAGGTATAATACACCTGTAAGCTTAAGTCTGAAGGTATAATACACCTGTAAGTCTGAAGGTATAATACACCTGTGAGTCTGAAGGTATAATATGCCTGTAAGTCTGAAGGTATAATATACCTGTAAGTCTGAAGGTATAATACACCTGTAAGTCTGAAGGTATAATACACCTGTAAGTCTGAAGGTATAATACACCTGTAAGTCTGAAGGTATAATATACCTGTAAGTCTGAAGGTATAATACACCTGTAAGTCTGAAGGTATAATATACATGTAAGTCTGAAGGTATAATACACCTGTAAGTCTGAAGGTATAATACTCCTGTAAGTCTGAAGGTATAATACACCTGTAAGTCTGAAGGTATAATACACCTGTAAGTCTGAAGGTATAATACAACTGTAAGTCTGAAGGTATTATACACCTGTAAGTCTGAAGGTATAATACTCCTGTAAGTCTGAAGGTATAATACTCCTGTAAGTCTGAAGGTATAATACACCTGTAAGTCTGAAGGTATAATACACCTGTAAGTCTGAAGGTATAATTACCTGTAAGTCTGAAGGTAAAATATACCTGTAAGTCTGAAGGTATAATATACCTGTAAGTCTGAAGGTATAATTACCTGTAAGTCTGAAGGTATAATACACCTGTAAGTCTGAAGGTATTATATACCTGTAAGTCTGAAGGTATAATATACCTGTAAGTCTGAAGGTATAATTACCTGTAAGTCTGAAGGTATAATACACCTGTAAGTCTGAAGGTAAAATATACCTGTAAGTCTGAAGGTATAATACACCTGTAAGTCTGAAGGTATAATACTCCTGTAAGTCTGAAGGTATAAAACACCTGTAAGTCTGAAGGTATAATACACCTGTAAGTCTGAAGGTATAATATACCTGTAAGTCTGAAGGTATAATACACCTGTAAGTCTGAAGGTATAATATAATAGATTCACAGCTGTCGGGTACATTAAATGGATCTGGTCTGCCCTATTGATTAGCGGTGATTGACACAAATAGCGATTTCCTTATGGGTCTAGGTCAGTCAATTAATAAAAAGTCTAAACCCTCACAAGTCTGTCATTGATAATATTTTATGTGACAAAATTGTTTAAGACCAGCTAACATTTTACTGGTACTTATTTACTTGAACATGACATATTTTCATTAGTTCTTCGTACAAAACCTACGTTGTTACTGTTACATAACGTACTTACCTGGCCAATGATGGATATGATCTGTGTTGCTATTTTCTTTGCTGTAACATCATCAGTGTTGGAGAATGGCAGTACAACAACACAGCCGTTACTCAGCACCAAGTTCTCACAGCCCTGAAACAAGGTCAAAGGAGTAAAGTTCTCAGTAGTTTACATATTTTAATTTTTGTGTTTTTTGTGCTAATATATGTTCCATTAATGGTTAATGTCCATATTGATTAGTTTTTGCAGAGCTGTACTTTTGAAGCATCAAAAAAGACAGAATTAATAAATAAAATGGTGAATATTATATAAAATAGATTCATTTAGACATTATGGTGACTATTCCAACCTACTGACATATCATTTTTGTGAGAATTGAAGGTTTTACTTTTAAATTAGAATTTCCTTACAGTGCCATCGACACACTCATACACATTGTACTGGGGGCTGCTAGTCTGTTCCAGGTGCCAGCCTTTCTCCACACAAATTGGATTACTCAAGTCCAGTAGCTTTTTTGAAAAAAATCCAGTTTTGTTGACATCACTTGGATTGTGCACGACTACCAACTTGTAGTTTTCATAAGGAGTCAAAACTTTGTCTGAAAACATTAGATAGTATTATAAATTGTAGTTGGAGATATAAAGAAACCTTTTCCTCGTTAAAATCACATACAACTAGTACTGCTTCTGTGTAGTTGTTATCGTATCTGTTCCTGAATTTCAGTCTGACATTGGCCATATTATGACCTGCTTACATCGTTAAGAACGCTGGAATGAGTGGAATCACCTGATCAGAAGTAGATTAATATCATTTATTTGACAAACGCACAATAAAACTGATTATACAGTATATTTGGTGGCGCTTTAAATAAAGAGCCTATGTACATTTAAGAGACAATTTTTTACATATGATTTGTATTTCCTGCTTTCAACTTTATTTATGTAATATTTGATTGGCTGATTATGTCATGTGACGTGGTTTGGCTGGTGAGTCTGCGTAGAAGCCATTTCAAACTGACAGTTAAAAATTAAAGACACCTTTTTTAATATCTTTAAAACTTTTGTGTTAATTTGTATTTAATTATGTTGATATCAAGCGTTTGACACTTATCCTCGATGTAGAAGTGTGCTGTAAACATCGACGATAATATCCGGGTAAGTCTGTTTGTTTTCTTTGCTTGATTACACAAATAATCAGGGCCCTTTTTAAGGCCTCACATTCACTCAAAAAACAAGTCTTTGAAAAGTATTTAATTTCATTGTAAACTTTACCTAAAACTTTAATGATTAATAATAAATTTCTTTGGCCACCTTCATATAGGTGAGCCATTTTTTGGCCAATACCTTGTGTGTTATTTTGTAGGACAAACATTGCGTTTGAGATTACAAAGCTTGCTGCGGCGGGGAAAACCCATATGACTATCTTTACAAAGAAGTGGGAAAACATCCTTTTCTTCTTGATTATGCAGGGCTATGTTCAAAACTGTTCAAGACAAAACCGTGAGGTGTTACATGTTAGGTTTTCATACTGTGGAATTAACATTAATGTAACAAACCACAGGAAGTGAAAAACGACACTATGTTTTTGTTAGCTGCAGCGCCAGTTAAGATCTGTGATGCCCTAGATCATTGTAACATACCCTTCATAATGTCCTCCAGATCATTAGTTTTCAGCATGGTCGCTGGTGGGGATATCATGGGACAGCCATCAAGTTTAAGTGTAGTTATTGATGCTGAATCAATATAATTGTATACATCTTAATAAATTGTTCCCAATGACCAGTGAATGAAAGCTTATTTAATAAATGTACCTGTACTTTTCAAACTTCAAAACACTCACATTTAACAATATGTCCTAGCTCATTGATACTTAACATTGGTTATTATATCTACTGAAAACCCAAGACTGGTGAGGTGGCAAGGGTGGAGAGGGTGGCACAGGTGGAGAGGGTGGAGAGGGTGGAGAGGGTGGCACAGGTGGAGAGGGTGGAGAGGGTGGAGAGGGTAGAGAGGGTGGCAAGGGTGGCAAGGGTGGCAAGGGTGGCAAGGGTGGAGAGGGTGGAGAGGGTAGAGAGGGTGGAGAGGGTGGAGAGGGTGGCAAGGGTGGCAAGGGTGGCAAGGGTGGCAAGGGTGGTAACGTGGCAAGGGTGGCAAGGGTGGTGAGGGTTGCAAGGCGGTGAGGTGGCAAGGGTGGCAAGGGTGGTGAGGTGGTAAGGGTGGAGAGGTTGGTGAGGTGGCAAGGGTGGTGAGGTGGCAAGGGTGGCAAGGTTGGAGAGGGTGGCAAGGGTGGTGAGGTGGCAAGGGTGGTGAGGTGGCAAGGGTGGCAAGGGTGGCAAGGGTGGAGAGGGTGGTGAGGTGTTGAAGGGGAAGAGGTCAATGAGGTGGCAATAATTCATAAGAGGACTGCATAGGTTATAGCTAATAACTACTGGGGTAAATAGCATGTATCATTATATAAATAAATACGCTTGTAAAGTTTTTGTTTTCAAAATCTTTTACAGTTTAATCTATGTCTGTTGTCAATATGTACATGTAAAAACTTACATGGCATCATTTGAACAGAGGAAACAGCTGTAAAAGACATGTCTATCGATGTAGGTACAGGAACCATATTGAGAAGAGTGTGTAAACTTTTGTGTGTCAAGTTTTTACACCCCATGAATGAAATCTGAAAAGAAATTAAAAAGGTGATATTATATCTTTATCTCTTCTATAATAATTGTTCTTTTTTGTAGTCAGACATTGGACATTAACATACAAACTGAAAGTATAACTTTTAAACTAACTTAATTTGCAATGCTATCATGAAAATCACATAAAATAAAAATTTGATGAAATGTCAAACTAAGTTACTCTTTTCTCAACTGCAATATAGGGTCACTTTGATAAATATATATTAAGCTCCAAATTTGAATCTCTCATCTAGAATTTGTCGTTTTCCCTAAAAATAGTTCCAAACAAACTCCCTAATGCTTCCTAAAAATCTGAAAGTAGGTAGAGATCATTCATCACATCATTACACATACTGGCCCAATATCATGACCGACCCTTGGCTTTTTGGTTATAGAGAAGTAAAAGATATTACTGTTCTAATTGTTTATGAAGGTATGATGGACAATGGATGACAAAGGACAATAGACGATCGCAATAGGCCACCTGAGACTTCCTCTCGGGTGACCAAAAACTAAACTGGTACACTGTCCACTGTAATGTTGTCTGCTTTTCAGTGATATTAATAAGGCCGTCAATATAATAATGTATTGACCCAATACCTGTACAGGTACACATTTATATAGAGACATCTATGGTATGAAGTACAATACTTAAAGAAACATTTTTTTTGTATTGTACACTTCTACTGCTTCTTCCTGTCTCCCCAATATGTCTCAATAAGAAGATTTACGCACTTCCTGTAGTCTGATGTCTCTACTCTCAGACAGCCATTCGATGCCTTGGTCTGTGATGAATGGACACCCTGAAATTATAACTCATATGTCAGCTTATATTCAAATAAAAAAAAAAGAATAGTGATAAAAAATTGTTGAACATTGCCAACAATTCAGCAATATAACATATTATATTTTCTGGAGTTTCTGTTATGAGAAACCATGGATTACATTAAATTCAATAGAGCAAGTGCCTAAGACACTAAGTTACTACTGTGTAACAATTGTAAATGCTCAACCTAAACTTTGTTAACATTTATATTTTTTATTTTCTTTTTAATATTTTCCCCGGCAGCAAAAATAGATTTTTTCTAAGAAGGTATACCTGTCACTAAGAAGCTCTGTATAGTACATACCTGTCACTGAGAAGTTCTGTATAGTACATACCTGTCACCGAGAAGTTCTGTATAGTACATACCTGTCACTGAGAAGTTCTGTATAGTACATACCTGTCACTGAGAAGTTCTGTATAGTACATACCTGTCACTAAGAAGCTCTGTATAGTACATACCTGTCACTGAGAAGTTCTGAATAGTACATACCTGTCACTGAGAAGTTCTGTATAGTATATACCTGTCACTGAGAAGTTCTGAATAGTACATACCTGTCACTGAGAAGTTCTGTATAGTACATACCTGTCACTGAGAAGTTCTGTACAATACATACCTGTCACTGAGAAGTTCTGTATAGTACATACCTGTCACTGAGAGGTTCTGTACAATACATACCTGTCACTGAGAAGTTCTGTATAGTACATACCTGTCACTGAGAAGTTCTGTATAGTACATACCTGTCACCGAGATGTTCTGTATAGTACATACCTGTCACTGAGAAGCTCTGTATAGTATATACCTGTCACCGAGAAGTTCTGTATAGTACATACCTGTAACTGAGAAGTTCTGTACAATACATACCTGTTACTGAGAGGTTCTGTATAGTACATACCTGTCACTGAGAAGCTCTGTATAGTACATACCTGTCACTGAGAAGCTCTGTATAGTATATACCTGTCACCGAGAAGTTCTGTACAATACATACCTGTTACTGAGAGGTTCTGTATAGTACATACCTGTCACTGAAAAGCTCTGTATAGTACATACCTGTCACTGAGAAGCTCTGTATAGTATATACCTGTCACCGAGATGTTCTGTACAATACATACCTGTTACTGAGAGGTTCTGTATAGTACATACCTGTCACTGAGAAGCTCTGTATAGTATATACCTGTCACTGAGATGTTCTGTATAGTACATACCTGTCACTGAGAAGCTCTGTATAGTACGTACCTGTCACTGAGAAGCTCTTAATTTTAGGTAGCTCAATGTGTTGGATCTTTAAGGTAAGGAAAAACATGTCTGTGACCTGTTCCACTCCTGTCAGTGACAGACTATTTATATAGTATTTAATGTCCAGTCTGAAAGCATCCTGAAAAGAGTTTAATATGTAAAACTATAACAGTGCAGGTATCAGCTTATAAAATCATCGTATAAAGTGTAAAGATATCAACTGGGAAGAGCTTTACACCTGTAATAGAGCTGGCAATGGGAGGAGCTTCATGTACATCTCCAGCAAAGTAGGAGGAGCTTTACATTACCGAGGGAGGAGCTAAATATACATCTCCAACAAAGTAGGAGCTTTACATTACGGAGGGAGAGGAGCTACATGTACATCTCCAATAATTCAGGAGAAGCTTTACACAACCGAGGGAGGAGGAGCTACATGTACATCTCCAACAAAGTAGGAGGGGCCTTATATTACCGAGGGAGGAGCTACATTTACATCTCCAATAAATCAGGAGAAGCTTTAAATTACAGAGGGAGGAGCTACATGTACATCTCCAATAAATCAGGAGAAGCTTTACATTACCGAGGGAGAAGCTAACTGTACAGCTCCAATTAAGTAGGAGGAGCTTTATATAACCGAGGGAGGAGCTTCATGTACATCTCCAGCAAAGTAGGAGGGGCTTTACATTACCGAGGGAGGAGCTAAATATACATCTCCAACAAAGTAGGAGCTTTACATTACGGAGGGAGAGGCTTCATGTACATCTCCAATTAAGTAGGAGGAGCGTACATGGGTTACATTACTGAGGGAGGAGGAGCTACATGTACATCTCCAATAATTCAGGAGAAGCTTTACATTACCGAGGGAGGAGGAGCTTCATGTACATCTCCAACAAAGTAGGAGGAGCTTTACATTACCGAGGGAGGAGCTACATTTACATCTCCAACAAAGTAGGAGGGGCTTTATATTACCGAGGGAGGAGCTACATTTACATCTCCAATAAATCAGGAGAAGCTTTACATTACCGAGGGAGGAGGAGCTACATGTACATCTCCAACAAAGTAGGAGGGGCTTTATATTACCGAGGGAGGAGCTACATTTACATCTCCAATAAATCAGGAGAAGCTTTACATTACCGAGGGAGGAGGAGCTACATGTACATCTCCAATTAAGTACGAGGAGCTTTACGTTACCGAGGGAGGAGGAGCTACATGTACATCTCCAATTAAGTACGAGGAGCGTTACGTTACCGAGGGAGGAGGATATTAAGCTACATGTACATCTCCAATAAATCAGGAGAAGCTTTACATTACCGAGGGAGGAGGAGCTACATGTACATCTCCAATAATTCAGGAGAAGCTTTACATTACCGAGGGAGGAGGAGCTACATGTACATCTCCAATAATTCAGGAGAAGCTTTACATTACCGAGGGAGAAGCTAACTGTACAGCTCCAATTAAGTAGGAGGAGCTTTATATAACCGAGGGAGGAGCTTCATGTACATCTCCAGCAAAGTAGGAGGGGTTTTACATTTCATGTACATCTCCAGCAAAGTAGGAGGGGTTTTACATTAGCGAGGGAGGAGCTATTATATAAGGTAATGGGAGTACTGTCACATGACAGCAAAAGGACAGTGACATAATTAGGCCCGGATTTCTTTATTAGGTGATATTGAAGTAAGGAGTCAGGGTATCAAGACAGCTATATTATCAGAGATAAATTTTCTGCAGGAGATACATGAAATGTTGGTCTATAGTATATATATATATTTACCAGGGCAAATGACAAGCTGAAGTGGTCGATTACATTTTCTTCCACAAGTTTCTTGTTATCCAAGGTAACTAAAGAGATAAACAAAAGCAATTTTACAGTTTATATTAAAGTTCAAGCAAAAGCATTGTAAGTATCAGAACTGATTTGGTTATTGATTTCAATGCTCTAATCTTGAAATACTCTCATAATACATTGTAAAAATTTGATCTAATTTTTATTCACTTCTAAATCTTCTGAAAAACTGTAGCTGAAGACTACTTTCATACTTTTGCTCAGTAAATTTTTGAATGAACATCAAAATCATGTAGAATATTACCAAAAGATAGTAAACCCTTCCGGTACCAAGAAATTCAAAAGGTTGGATGAAAACTGTGCGGAAGGAGTTGTCCAGACAAGAAGTTGTCCACAGAAATTGTACATAAGGCATAACTGTCATAAAAATGTATGAATAAAAAAACATTCACAGTTGCACCACTTCAGTTTGTCCTGAATTAATCAGTGAAGTTTTGAAAAGATCGGACTGCCCAACCCTTATTTTGTTGGGGTTGGTGTATTAAGTATGATAAACCACCCACCCCTTACTTTGTTGGGGGTAGTGTATTAAGTATGATAAACCGCCCACCCCTTACTTTGTTGGGGGTAGTGTATTAAGTATTATAAACCGCCCACCCCTTACTTTGTTGGGGGTAGTGTATTAAGTATGATAAACCGCCCACCCCTTACTTTGTTGGGGGTAGTACGATAAACCGCCCACCCCTTACTTTGTTGGGGGTAGTGTATTAAGTAAGATAAACCGCCCACCCCTTACTTTGTTGGGGTTGGTGTATTAAGTATGATAAACCACCCACCCCTTACTTTGTTGGGGTTGGTGTATTAAGTATGATAAACCGCCCACCCCTTACTTTGTTGGGGTTGGTGTATTAAGTATGATAAACCACCCACCCCTTACTTTGTTGGGGTTGGTGTATTAAGTATGATAAACCGCCCACCCCTTACTTTGTTGGGGGTAGTACGATAAACCGCCCACCCCTTACTTTGTTGGGGGTAGTGTATTAAGTATGATGAACCGCCCACCCCTTACTTTGTTGGGGGTAGTGTATTAAGTATGATAAACCGCCCACCCCTTACTTTGTTGGGGGTAGTGTATTAAGAATTATAAACCGCCCACCCCTTACTTTGTTGGGGGTAGTGTATTAAGAATTATGAACCGCCCACCCCTTACTTTGTTGGGGGTAGTGTATTAAGTATGATCAACCGCCCACCCCTTACTTTGTTGGGGATAGTGTATTAAGTATGATAAACCGCCCACCCCTTACTTTGTTGGGGTTGGTGTATTAAGTATGATAAACCACCCTCCCCTTACTTTGTTGGGGGTAGTGTATTAAGAATTATAAACCGCCCACCCCTTACTTTGTTGGGGTTGGTGTATTAAGTATGATAAACCGCCCACCCCTTACTTTGTTGGGGGTAGTGTATTAAGTATGATAAACCGCCCACCCCTTACTTTGTTGGGGTTGGTGTATTAAGTATGATAAACCGCCCACCCCTTACTTTGTTGGGGTTGGTGTATTAAGTATGATAAACCGCCCACCCCTTACTTTGTTGGGGTTGGTGTATTAAGTATGATAAACCGCCCACCCCTTACTTTGTTGGGGTTGGTGTATTAAGTATGATAAACCGCCCACCCCTTACTTTGTTGGGGTTGGTGTATTAAGTATGATAAACCGCCCACCCCTTACTTTGTTGGGGTTGGTGTATTAAGTATGATAAACCGCCCACCCTTACTTTGTTGGGGTTGGTGTATTAAGTATGATAAACCGCCCACCCTTACTTTGTTGGGGTTAGTGTATTAAGTATGATAAACCACCCACCCTTACTTTGTTGGGGGTAGTACGATAAACCGCCCACCACTTACTTTGTTGGGGGTAGTGTATTAAGTATGATAAACTGCCCACCCCTTACTTTGTTGGGGTTGGTGTATTAAGTATGATAAACCGCCCACCCTTACTTTGTTGGGGTTGGTGTATTAAGTATGATAAACCGCCCACCCCTTACTTTGTTGGGGGTAGTGTATTAAGTATGATGAACCGCCCACCCCTTACTTTGTTGGGGTTGGTGTATTAAGTATGATGAACCACCCACCCCTTACTTTGTTGGGGTTGGTGTATTAAGTATGATAAACCGCCCACCCCTTACTTTGTTGGGGTTGGTGTATTAAGTATGATAAACCGCCCACCCCTTACTTTGTTGGGGGTAGTGTATTAAGTATGATAAACCGCCCACCCCTTATTTTGTTGGGGGTAGTGTATTAAGTATGATAAACCACCCTCCCTTACTTTGTTGGGGGTGGTGTATTAAGTATGATAAACCGCCCACCCTTTACTTTGTTGGGGTTGGTGTATTAAGTATGATGAACCGCCCACCCCTTACTTTGTTGGGGGTAGTGTATTAAGTATGATAAACCGCCCACCCTTTACTTTGTTGGGGTTGGTGTATTAAGTATGATAAACCACCCTCCCTTACTTTGTTGGGGGTAGTGTATTAAGTATGATAAACCACCCTCCCTTACTTTGTTGGGGGTAGTGTATTAAGTATGATAAACCGCCCACCCCTTACTTTGTTGGGGGTAGTGTATTAAGTATGATGAACCGCCCACCCCTTACTTTGTTGGGGGTAGTGTATTAAGTATGATAAACCACCCACCCCTTACTTTGTTGGGGGTAGTGTATTAAGTATGATAAACCGCCCACCCCTTACTTTGTTGGGGGTAGTGTATTAAGTATGATAAACCGCCCACCCTTTACTTTGTTGGGGTTGGTGTATTAAGTATGATAAACCGCCCACCCCTTACTTTGTTGGGGTTGGTGTATTAATTATATATATAAGTATGATGAACCGCCCACCCCTTACTTTGTTGGGGGTGGTGTATTAAGTATGATAAACCGCCCACCCCTTACTTTGTTGGGGTTGGTGTATTAAGTATGATGAACCACCCACCCCTTACTTTGTTGGGGGTGGTGTATTAAGTATGAAAAACCACCCACCCCTTACTTTGTTGGGGGTAGTGTATTAAGTATGATGAACCGCCCACCCCTTACTTTGTTGGGGGTAGTGTATTAAGTATGATAAACCACCCACCCCTTACTTTGTTGGGGTTGGTGTATTAAGTATGATAAACTGCCCACCCCTTACTTTGTTGGGGTTGGTATATAAGTATGATAAACCGCCCACCCCTTACTTTGTTGGGGGTCGTGTATTAAGTATGATAAACCGCCCACCCCTTACTTTGTTGGGGGTAGTGTATTAAGTATGATAAACCGCCCACCCCTTACTTTGTTGGGGGTAGTGTATTAAGTATGATAAACCACCCACCCCTTACTTTGTTGGGAGTCGTGTATTAAGTATGATAAACCGCCCACCCCTTACTTTGTTGGGGTTGGTGTATTAAGTATGATAAACCACCCACCCCTTACTTTGTTGGGGGTAGTGTATTAAGTATGATAAACAACCCACCCCTTACTTTGTTGGGGGTAGTGTATTAAGTATGATAAACAACCCACCCCTTACTTTGTTGGGGTTGGTGTATTAAGTATGATAAACCGCCCACCCCTTACTTTGTTGGGGTTGGTGTATTAAGTATGATAAACCGCCCACCCCTTACTTTGTTGGGGGTCGTGTATTAAGTATGATAAACCGCCCACCCTTTACTTTGTTGGGGGTCGTGTATTAAGTATGATAAACCGCCCACCCTTTACTTTGTTGGGGGTAGTGTATTAAGTATGATAAACCGCCCACCCCTTACTTTGTTGGGGTTGGTGTATTAAGTAGGATAAACCGCCCACCCCTTACTTTGTTGGGGTTGGTGTATTAAGTAGGATAAACCGCCCACCCCTTACTTTGTTGGGGTTGGTGTATTAAGTAGGATAAACCGCCCACCCCTTATTTTGTTGGGGTTGGTGTATTAAGTATGATAAACCGCCCTCCCCTTACTTTGTTGGGGGTAGTGTATTAAGAATTATAAACCGCCCACCCCTTACTTTGTTTGGGTTGGTGTATTAAGTATGATAAACCGCCCACCCCTTACTTTGTTGGGGGTAGTGTATTAAGTATGATAAACCGCCCACCCCTTACTTTGTTGGGGTTGGTGTATTAAGTATGATAAACCGCCCACCCCTTACTTTGTTGGGGTTGGTGTATTAAGTATGATAAACCGCCCACCCCTTACTTTGTTGGGGTTGGTGTATTAAGTATGATAAACCGCCCACCCCTTACTTTGTTGGGGTTGGTGTATTAAGTATGATAAACCGCCCACCCCTTACTTTGTTGGGGTTGGTGTATTAAGTATGATAAACCGCCCAGCCCTTACTTTGTTGGGGGTAGTGTATTAAGTATGATAAACCGCCCACCCCTTATTTTGTTGGGGGTAGTGTATTAAGTATGATAAACCACCCTCCCTTACTTTGTTGGGGGTGGTGTATTAAGTATGATAAACCGCCCACCCCTTACTTTGTTGGGGTTGGTGTATTAAGTATGATAAACCGCCCACCCCTTACTTTGTTGGGGGTAGTGTATTAAGTATGATAAACCGCCCACCCCTTACTTTGTTGGGGGTAGTGTATTAAGTATGATAAACCGCCCACCCCTTACTTTGTTGGGGTTGGTGTATTAAGTATGATGAACCGCCCACCCCTTACTTTGTTGGGGGTAGTGTATTAAGTATGATAAACCGCCCACCCCTTACTTTGTTGGGGGTAGTGTATTAAGTATGATAAACCACCCACCCCTTACTTTGTTGGGGGTAGTGTATTAAGTATGATAAACCGCCCACCCCTTACTTTGTTGGGGTTGGTGTATTAAGTATGATGAAACCGCCCACCCCTTACTTTGTTGGGGGTAGGTGTATTAAGTATGATGAACCGCCCACCCCTTACTTTGTTGGGGGTAGTGTATTAAGTATGATAAACCGCCCACCCTTACTTTGTTGGGGGTAGTGTATTAAGTATGATAAACTGCCCACCCCTTACTTTGTTAGGGGTAGTGGTATTAAGTATGATAAACCGCCCACCCCTTACTTTGTTGGGGTTGGTGTATTAAGTATGATAAACCGCCCACCCCTTACTTTGTTGGGGTTGGTGTATTAAGTATGATAAACCGCCCAACCCCTTACTTTGTTGGGGGTCGTGTATTAAGTATGATAAACCGCCCACCCTTTACTTTGTTGGGGGTCGTGTATTAAGTATGATAAACCGCCCTCCCTTACTTTGTTGGGGGTAGTGTATTAAGTATGATAAACCGCCCACCCCTTACTTTGTTGGGGTTGGTGTATTAAGTAGGATAAACCGCCCACCCCTTACTTTGTTGGGGTTGGTGTATTAAGTAGGATAAACCGCCCACCCCTTACTTTGTTGGGGTTGGTGTATTAAGTAGGATAAACCGCCCACCCCTTATTTTGTTGGGGTTGGTGTATTAAGTATGATAAACCGCCCTCCCCTTACTTTGTTGGGGGTAGTGTATTAAGAATTATAAACCGCCCACCCCTTACTTTGTTGGGGTTGGTGTATTAAGTATGATAAACCGCCCACCCCTTACTTTGTTGGGGGTAGTGTATTAAGTATGATAAACCGCCCACCCCTTACTTTGTTGGGGTTGGTGTATTAAGTATGATAAACCGCCCACCCCTTACTTTGTTGGGGTTGGTGTATTAAGTATGATAAACCGCCCACCCCTTACTTTGTTGGGGTTGGTGTATTAAGTATGATAAACCGCCCACCCCTTACTTTGTTGGGGTTGGTGTATTAAGTATGATAAACCGCCCACCCCTTACTTTGTTGGGGTTGGTGTATTAAGTATGATAAACCGCCCAGCCCTTACTTTGTTGGGGGTAGTGTATTAAGTATGATAAACCGCCCACCCCTTATTTTGTTGGGGGTAGTGTATTAAGTATGATAAACCACCCTCCCTTACTTTGTTGGGGGTGGTGTATTAAGTATGATAAACCGCCCACCCCTTACTTTGTTGGGGTTGGTGTATTAAGTATGATAAACCGCCCACCCCTTACTTTGTTGGGGGTAGTGTATTAAGTATGATAAACCGCCCACCCCTTACTTTGTTGGGGGTAGTGTATTAAGTATGATAAACCGCCCACCCCTTACTTTGTTGGGGTTGGTGTATTAAGTATGATGAACCGCCCACCCCTTACTTTGTTGGGGGTAGTGTATTAAGTATGATGAACCGCCCACCCCTTACTTTGTTGGGGGTAGTGTATTAAGTATGATAAACCGCCCACCCCTTACTTTGTTGGGGGTAGTGTATTAAGTATGATAAACTGCCCACCCCTTACTTTGTTAGGGGTAGTGTATTAAGTATGATAAACCGCCCACCCCTTACTTTGTTGGGGTTGGTGTATTAAGTATGATAAACCGCCCACCCCTTACTTTGTTGGGGTTGGTGTATTAAGTATGATAAACCGCCCACCCCTTACTTTGTTGGGGGTCGTGTATTAAGTATGATAAACCGCCCACCCTTTACTTTGTTGGGGGTCGTGTATTAAGTATGATAAACCGCCCACCCTTTACTTTGTTGGGGGTAGTGTATTAAGTATGATAAACCGCCCACCCCTTACTTTGTTGGGGTTGGTGTATTAAGTATGATAAACCGCCCACCCCTTACTTTGTTGGGGGTCGTGTATTAAGTATGATAAACCGCCCACCCTTTACTTTGTTGGGGGTAGTGTATTAAGTATGATAAACCGCCCACCCCTTACTTTGTTTGGGACTTGGTGTATTAAGTAAGATAAACCACCCTCCCTTACTTTGTTGGGGGTAGTGTATTAAGTATGATAAACCGCCCACCCCTTACTTTGTTGGGGGTAGTGTATTAAGTATGATAAACCGCCCACCCCTTACTTTGTTGGGGGTAGTGTATTAAGAATTATAAACCGCCCACCCCTTACTTTGTTGGGGGTAGTGTATTAAGTATGATAAACCGCCCTCCCCTTACTTTGTTGGGGTTGGTGTATTAAGAATTATAAACCGCCCACCCCTTACTTTGTTGGGGGTAGTGTATTAAGTATGATAAACCGCCCACCCTTTACTTTGTTGGGGTTGGTGAATTAAGTATGATAAACCGCCCACCCCTTACTTTGTTGGGGGTAGTGTATTAAGTATGATAAACCGCCCACCCCTTACTTTGTTGGGGTTGGTGTATTAAGTATGATGAACCGCCCACCCCTTACTTTGTTGGGGTTGGTGTATTAAGTATGATAAACCGCCCACCCCTTACTTTGTTGGGGTTGGTGTATTAAGTATGATGAACCGCCCACCCCTTACTTTGTTGGGGGTCGTGTATTAAGTATGATAAACCGCCCACCCCTTACTTTGTTGGGGTTGGTGTATTAAGTATGATAAACCGCCCACCCCTTACTTTGTTGGGGGTAGTGTATTGAGTACTTTGTTGGGATTGATGTATTAAGTAAGGTCTTTAACATTACTACCTGGAAACACCTGGATTTGGTTTCTCGGTGTCTTTTGCTTCTGTTGCCGACCCTCAGTGGGCAATAATAAATCCTTGTTTAAACTTTCAGTATTTTCACTTTCACCAAAGAGTGAAAATGCTTTGGATGTCTGTTTTCCTTCTCCAGCTTTGGATGTCTGTTTTCCTTCTCCAAATTTAAAACCTCCTTTTTTTCTGAGACCACCTGATTTTTCAGGTTTCAGCTGAAATGCACTTTCAGTCAAGTTATTGACTCCAGATGCATTATTCACAGAAAAATCATCATCCACTAAGTCAAAACTTTCATTTGTAGTCTCTTCGAATTCCTTGTCAAAGTCAAAAGTTTCCTCTGTAGCATCGTCAACATTATTGTCGGCTAAACCAAGAAATTCCTCCAAATCATCCGGCAATGAATTAGCTTCATCCCTTACCCGATCTTCATTTTCCATTTTATATGCCATTGTCACTGTTTTTGAAAGTTTAGGATGCTGTTTCTGAAAAATTATTAAAGGTAATAATAACATCATGCAATAATCTATATATGTCTATGATGTGGTTTATTGCTTAAACAGTACGTGTCAAAACTCTTGTGTGGGTGCTTAATAGCTAATCTTACATTTAGTGATTACTATTTGTAAATAATGGGAGACATCTCTCATGACTTTATGTACAAGTCGGTGGAGCTGTTTCCCTTCATAAGGTGACGACTCGGACATCTTTTACTAGCAAATCTAAACGAACAGATGTTAATGTCTGAATGAGCTGTCTGAAGCTTGGATTTTACCCAAGCTAAATCCCATTGATGTACATGTACATATGAGGGTTTATGCTGCATATTTCATAAATGGGGTCCTTTTTCAGATAAAAAGGTGTCCATCTGTATAATTTGAATGAACTTCCTGAACAATTTTTGATCCTTTCCATTTTCAATAATGCTTCAAACTTAAGGCTATGGGAATGCCTTCAATTCAAACTCTGTTTAAATTTATTATTATTTTTTTTTATTACGTATACTTAATTTAGCTTTCAGATAGATGTAAGGTTAATTGTGGAATGGTAAAGACATCCTTTCAAATAGAATTAACCCCATCTACAGGTCAGAACACAGATACTGCAATTAACCCTCTCAATAATATCAATTGGCAGTGCATGCTTAAATTTAATTATTATACATGTAGTTTTACATCAGGCTAAAAAGCAAACACGTACATCATTTTGTTTGAAATCAGGTGGAAGCACTAATTTATATTATAAGTATATTCTCCCAAAAAATGATAGCATGAAATTGTTATCCTGTATAATAAAAATAAAAGATCATAACTTGAATCAGTCTCCGTAATTGTTGATTGTTAAAGCATTCTGGTCAATTCTGGTTTAGTATGCGGCAAATACAGTAGAGCTCTAGTATGTCCCTGATCAGTTTGATATCTACCACACGTCTTACTGTTCTCATTACTAAAACAAATATTTTATAGTTCGGTATTCATATTCTTTCTACAATACTTGAATCAGTGACGTTATATTATTACATGCTTGTACTAGTCTATGTAGTCATCTAATGATAAATGCAACCAACATTTCACCAGCATCCATGTAGTCAAGACGCCATGATGTCACGATGTAAATAACAACTCGAATAACTTCGCACGTGACAAGCACTGACCGGATATATAATTTCCAGTGTTTTGATTGGTCACGATTTATTAAATAATTCTATTAATAGTACAGGGAAATACCACAGGAAAACCCGTTCTGCTTTCAGTTTAGGTGAAAAGCTACGGGATACTTGAGACCAGGACGGTACGGTTTGAAAAAAAGCTTAGATATTACATTTATATTTTGAACACTTTGTTATAATTTTCGACCTCATTAACTTTTTGTCTATATGAAATAGTAGATTAATTCTGGTTATCTAGATATAAACGTTAAAGTGCTAGAGCCTGTAACACATGAAAAAGACAAAATGCGTTGAGGAAATAGAAACCATGATGAATTATCAAACAACCACGTATGGCGGTATGTCTCATATTGGATTAAATTTGATATATTTGCATATAGGTTCGCGATATTGATTCTGAAATTTATGTCTACACAAGCCATTTATCAGAATGTGTACAACACAAAAAAAAACCCAAAAACCCACTTATATAATGAATTTGTACTTTCAGTTTGTTGGATTTAGATATTTCTTTATCAAAAGTGGTCTGATTTATTCCATCACCTGTAATACTTAATATTCTAGAACACATGTGACGTACATGTTGATTGTTTTGCAGCCAATCCATTGTAAGTGTAGTCCAAAATACTGTAGAAAGCTGGCCATTAATACCCCCACACACACACACTCACTCACTCACTCACTCATATCTCATATACACATCACATGCTATTCAAATAGATGTAGGTGGTCATTACTATTATGTAGATAATACACACCAGGATATTCTTGATTTTTTCCAACATCCAATGTGATTATGAACTTGACTTTAAAATGTGTTGTTTTGTTTTTGTGTTTTTCATACAAGGTACATATGAGTTTGTTTACATCTTTAAAAATTCTATCATGTACTGCAATTGGCAGTCTATATCATCATCTGCTTTTTCAGCTTATATTGCTGTAAGAAAATGGTTACCTAAGCTGTAATAACTTGTGCCATATCCTCTTGCAGTGTTTTTTTCAGGAAATTTTTTCAACAGCCGATGCCTTTTCAATTGGGAAAATAATTGCGGTGTTTGGTGAATTTGGGAAAATAGCAAATAATGACAAAATACTTAAATAAGTCAAAACACTTCATTTATTGGCTTTTCTAGTCTGCCTCATGATATGAAGAGTCAGTAGCAAGCATCCTGGGTTATTACTGTACTTAGACTACAAAACAAAGGAAGTTTTCTTGTTTTCATCTTGGCGTTTGTCTACGGACTCTCTGCGCAACAGTGATCAGGATTCGAGTTACCTCCCTTATACCGTTTATAAGACTAATTGAGGCCAACTTGCCTATCGCGGAAGTAAATTTGTCGGTCTACTGTTCACGTGTATGATGATCAACTATCGTACCATAATATTCACATATTCTAGGAATGAAATACAATACAGATAACCAGATAGAAATTCAATACAATTTTTTATTTTTTTTTAAATTGGGAAAAATGATGTTTCAAAATTGGGAAAATACAACTTTTTTTGGCAAGGGGAAACAGCCTAAAGTCGGCTGTAGATCTGGCCAAAAAAAATCACTGTCTTGTCCGATTTTGATCAATGAGATGTGTTTAAAGGCACTCAGGTTTATCGGCTGCTCCTCCAATGACATAATGTCACAGTTTGGCAATGGTATACTAACATGCTAGGATTGGGGATTCACTGTGGTTACTGATGAAGATACATTGTCAACCATCTTGATCTGTTGTCTATCTATACCAAACATATGTTTCTATTTGACAGCTTTATGTGCCATATCCTCATCACTGTTGTTCGCCTTTTATTACGAAGAAAATATTTTCCTTACAGGTTGTATAAGAAAGCCCTGGTGGTCATCTTCCCTAGATTTACCTAGATTCACTAGATCCTTCATTTATAAATTGGCAGTGTGACAGCTAGGGCTCCAGACTGGATTACCACTAAGTGATACATTTTAATTCATTGGTTATTATCCTTCAGTTACCATTATTGTATTGTTGTGATCTGTTTATAGATGTCTTGTTTTTGTTATTTAGGGAGCATGAATTGAACTGATTAACAAGGAAGTGAGTATGACAGATTACCAAGCAGTGAATGGATTAGGCGAAGGTAAGTAAACATACAGATATTATTGTAGCGGAACTGGACTAATAAAAAATTGAGATTGACATCAAAGGTCAGGTTATATTTCTGTGTTGTGTTTAAAATCATGCATGCAGAAGATTCGGGAAATTGATGAGCAATTGATCTGTCAATTCAACATAAGCCTTAGCTTACCCTCAGATATCTATTAAAAATAACCAATACATTCTATGCTTCCCAAATTACATGTATTTCATATTTCCAACAACAAAAGGCCTTTTCACATTGTCTAATTTTATTCTAAAATGTTTGGAAAATAGCAAAGATTGTGAAATATAAGGATTTCCAAAACAATAAAAAAATATTTGATTTATATAGAAACAAATAATGAAAACCAAGATAAATAAAAGAAACAAAATGAATAAATAAAAAATAAATAAATACAAAGATATCAAATAAAAAAAAATTAATAGTTAGAATATAGAAAATATTGATTGAACTTGAGGTTGAATAGCTGAATAGGGATCCTGACTCAACATTTGATCTCGTGTGTGTTTTGGAACTGACATTACACATGTTTGTTATCTATTGTCTAGATCGCAGGAAAGTTGGCTGCAGTCAGCCTGAGGGAGTTATAATGGATCACAGCCAAACAGTATTTTCGAGTTCCTCTGGGAGCGATACGCACCCCATCTTGACAATCATTTTAAAAGAGGTATTCAACTGAAAGAAAAATAAAAAGTTTTCATTTTTGATTATTTTAAGCAGAGTACTGTATCGGTTACTGTATGTTGTGTTACTGGTACCCTCAATGTTCGATATAAAAAGTTTAAATTTAAAGATAACAGCTGTCTTAAACTGTTGAAAACTGACATTATATCTTTCTTGAAAAATATGGAGGAAAAATTTTAAAAGGAAAAAGAAAGTTTTTGAGAAAGTTTAAAAATATAGAAAAAATAAATACATGTACCCAGTAATGAAAATGAATGTTTTACCTTTGTGGCCAATGAAAGATAAGTTATTATAATAAATAATTTTGATCAATTATCGATGTTTTAATTAATAATGGAGTTTCTGTGAATACAAATTATACAATTGATATTTATGTGGACATATAGGAATGACTGAGGATTCATCATTTACCCTTGGACCTGACTCCCATGGGTCGTACCCTTAGACTTGATTTCCGAGGGTCGTATCCTTGTACCTGACTCCCGAGGGTTGTACCCTTGGACCTAACTCTCTAGGGTTTTACCCTTGGATCTGACTCCCGAGGGCTGTGTCCTTGGACCTGACACCAGAGAGCCGTACCCTGTGATCGGACTCCAGAGGGTCCTACCCTGTGACCTGACTCCCGAGGATCGTACCCTTGGACCTGACTCCCGAGGGTTGTACCCTTGGACCTGACTCCCGAGGGTCGTACCCTATGGACCTGACTCTCGAGGGTCGTACCCTTGGACCTGACTCTCGAGGGTTGTACCCTTGGACCTGACTCCCGAGGGTTGTACCCTGTGATCTGACTCCCGAGGGTCGTACCCTTGGACCTGACTCTCGAGGGTCGTACCCTTGGACCTGACTCTCGAGGGTTGTACCCTTGGACCTGACTCCCGAGGATCGTACCCTTGGACCTGACTCCCAAGGGTCGTGTCCTTGGACCTGACTCCCGATGATCGTACTCTTGGACCTGACTCCCAAGGGTCGTGTCCTTGGACCTGACTCTCGAGGGTCGTACCCTTGGACCTGACTCCCGAGGGTCGTGTCCTTGGACCTGACTCTCGAGGGTCGTACCCTTGGACCTGACTCCCAAGGGTCGTACCTATGGACCTGACTCCAGAGGGTCGTACCCTTGGACCTAACTCCTGAGGGTCGTACCCTGTGACCTGACTCCCGAGGATCGTACCCTTGGACCTGACTCCCGAGGATCGTACCCCTGGACCTGACTCCCGAGGGTCGTACCCTTGGACCTGACTCCCGAGGATCGTACCTATGGACCTGACTCCAGAGGGTTGTACCCTGTGATCTGACTCCCGAGGGTCGTACCCTTGGACCTGACTCTCGAGGGTTGTACCCTTGGACCTGTCTCCCAAGGGTTGTACCCTTGGACCTGACTCCCGAGGGTTGTACCCTTGGACCTGACTCCCGAGGGTTGTACCCTTGGACCTGTCTCCCAAGGGTACAACCCTTTGACCCGAGTCTCGAGGGTTGTACCCTTGGACCTGTCTCCTGAGAGTTGTACCCAATAGGGGTATCACAATATTTATATTTATGTTAAATGTAAGGGAACAGAGAACATAAGCTTGTACTTGGAATAAGTGAGGATACAACATTCATCCTTTGTTTTTATGTGAACATTTTAAACTGTATTTCAGGTGCAAGATATCAAGCACTCCTTACGTAAGATAGATCATCTACAAACGACAATCCTTAATGTACAACAGAGCCTGGGAAGTCTTCACGAAAGGGTGGAACAGGTCTCCAATGTTCTGTCACCATCCTTTGAAGAAGTCAATCATGTTCAACAAGGAAGACAACTTGAGCAGGTTGATAATGACATAAAAAGGGATCACCTTGATCAGGAGGTTTCTCATGCTGTGGGGAGTACCCATACTGAGGAAACTCCATCTCCTGCACAGTATTCAAGGTCAAATTCCAAGGCCGACAGCAGTTTTTCAGAGGTAACACCAAGTGGAAATAAACTTGAAAGAAAGATTGAAGACAGAGATCCACATTCTGGTATAGTTGTTACTGGATCAAGTCAAACATATCAGGAACAAAGCCTATCTTATCTAGGAACACATACACCACAAGATTCTTCTCTTGGTGGAAAATCAAGTTTGACGCAAAGCTCTTTGAGACAAGAAACAACGACTAAGGCTGAAAGTTCAGCAGAACCTGTTTCACCCAATAGAGATCCACGACAATGGAATTCTAATGCTAGCACAGGGTCACTGGTAGACAGGTCCTACTCTAGAACAGAAGGGGAATACCAATCTCCATCCCCAGGAAGTCTTGGGCACACAACAGGACAAAAGACAGAAGATGAAGAAAGTGTCATACAACAGAAAGCACACTTCAATACTAGCTTGGAGTCACAGCCTAACATCAATTTTAATGCTTTCAAAATTAAAATCACACCAAGAAAAGAAGACAATAGGTTTGTCTACCATAAAATATCTCCTCCAGACATGGAGGAAGTGCCGCCTCCTGTAATGGAGATAAGAAAAGAAGAGCCACAGCCTGTGGAAGACATTGATCCTGTGGCCTCATTACAGTCACAGCAAGATCAGGAGGAAGAAATGGTTCAAGAGCCTGAGCAACCAAGATCTATGACAGATAGGATACAGACAACACAAGGTGCAGAATCTGTACAAGTAGAATCGGAAAGTTCTTCCCTGGAGATGGAGTCTGGATTGACTGGTGGGGAAACAGTTGCCACGGGAACACCAGTCAAGGCTGCCGATACAGAAGTAGCAACAGCTACTGTATCACCTATTATTGCCAAACCAAGGTAATTTGTAATAATGTAGAGAACATGGTATGTATATATTACACTTTAATTAATTACCATGGCATTTATTTAAGAAATCATAAAGTTTATGTGTTTAAAAAACTATTATAAAATTAACATATATTTGTTTGAAGGACATTTTTGTGGCATGTTTGTGCTGTGATCAAAATCAAGACACAAGAAGGGGTTAAATACCATTCCCCTAAATGTCTGAACCCCTGACTAAAGACGAGATCTAGATCCTCCTTGTCCAGACTTACGGGTTAAATACCATTGTCCTAAGTGTCTGAACCCCTGACTAAAGACGAGATCTAGATCCTCCTTGTCCAGACTTACGGGTTAAATACCATTGTCCTAAGTGTCTGAACCCCTGACTAAAGAAGGGATCTAGATCCTCCTTGTCCAGACTTACGGGTTAAATACCATTGTCCTAAGTGTCTGAACCCCTGACTAAAGAAGGGATCTAGATCCTCCTTGTCCAGACTTACGGGTTAAATACCATTGTCCTAAGTGTCTGAACCCCTGACTAAAGAAGAGATCTAGATGATCTTTGGGAGTTGGGTGGTAGGGTCATTAAAGACAATATTATTGAGTTCAAAACCTCTATACAATTTCGCAAAAAGTTACTAGTGAGTTATATCTTATACCACCATTACTATATCTATTTATATTGAAGGAACTATCTACATCAGGGATAGCTTTATATAGAAGGAACTATCAGGGATAGTGGAAACCCTTTACATATATGATCAATTTACATACATGTAGGTATAATACCACTCATGGACTTTAAGTCATATATGTTGTTAGATCTACTTGATATTCTGTGTACCAATCCTAGTTTTTCTCATAGTATGCTTACAGGTTAATGCTTATATTTTAATTCTGGAAAATTCATGAATTTATACTTTCTAGTTTTTGTGTAGCTACTGAACAAACATAGAACTCATCATATAACATTGTTTTGTTGTTTTCAGTAAAACTGCAGATAAAGAAGCAGCAGATGGTAATTATTTTAACTCGAGTTTGTTAGTGATCTTGAGAACAAAATGTTCATTCAAATAGTTAATATGTAGTACCATTTTCTAGTTAGTCATACAGGATCGATCAACATCCATAATAAATAAACCATTCATTGAAGGAAGGAAAACAAAAAATAAGTAATTTGGAATAATTATTATAGCATTGAATTATATCATCAGCTTATTCAGGATTTGATTTCCTATAGTGGTGTGAGATTGGTGGATTTAAAGACTACTTGAATTCAACTTAGCTTGAGAATTTTGAGGAAATTATCTTGTATGGTATAATTTATAAGTACGGCTTGTTTTACAGATTCATCTGGTGGCCCCCTTCCCAAAGAGAGGCAATTTTTGGAGAGTCTAACCCTAAAGGAGGCCCAGAGAGGTGACAATTATTCTTAATAGTAGAATTACATTCTTGATATGAAGAGTTATTATCTTATTGTTGAGCTGTTGGATTTCTTAACCAACTTTTCAGCTTTTAATTGAAATTTTCATTATATCAAATCGTGCATTTTTCAGCTGCTGAATGTAGGGATCCAAAATCTGATGGCGCTGATACTATCATATGTATAGATACATCGGAGAGCATGAGGGGTGTCCCCATACAGCAAGCCAAAGACTTTATCAACAACTTCTTAGAAGGTATAAATATTCATAATCCTTTAATGGATAAAAACATCAAATACACAACTGTAGTGCATTAAAGAAAAAAAATAATAATTGAAATAATTCTAATATAATTTTAAAAAAGAAGATTGCATTGAGTGCATTCCAGTGTGATATTTCTGAATAGATTAATCTGTTTCTATGGTTACCAGGTATTGAGGAATGTGCAGTTAATCATGCTTTAGAGGAGAACATCGCCATAGTTACATTTGGTAAAACTACTGGTGTAGCACAGCACCTAACGAATGACTACTCCAAAATCAGAGACATCCTGGGTAAGTCTGTTATATCATGGAGGGGTGACCGGTTTATGTCTGGTTCTTGAGAATTAAGACATCCCCGTCAGATGGTTTCTAGAAAATTAAGCAGTTACATTGCGTCTGAGAATAAGGGACGAAGTTTATCAATTACACACTTTCGTAGTGATTCTTTTTATTGAAAATTTCAGTAATTTTGTTTTTCGAAAATCTCCTATGTCTTCAGTAAGACTGGATCTTGAAAGTAAGAAACAAAAATCTGTTTCTCAAAAATCACTTGATATGAAATCAAAATGCCAGTTTTAATGAATTCACAACTACATGAGTACATTTTGTATTCCTGCCCCATTTTGTATATAACTATATTAACAATTTCAACCCAAGATGACATTAAGGCATCGTGTACCATTTTTCATTCCAGAGGATCTGGAGATTGAGGGAGCCAGTCCTATAATGACCGGCCTGGTGTTGTGTATGAGTGCTATCTATATAAGAGGTAACTTCCACATCCACATTTAACTCACCTGGTCATCATACCTACACCATATTTTCCCTTTAAACAACTCTTTCTCAATTACCAAAAGGCCCAGAGTACTGATATTGGGCCTGCAGCATGTTCAAATGAATGACCTTAACCTACTTTCAAGGTCACAAGGGTCAACTATGTAAAAATATTGAAATGACTTCTTGATAACCAAAAGGCTCAGGGTACTGATATGTAGCATGCTGGGATGAATGACCCTTTTTTCCTGAATAAGAAACTAAGAGCCATAACTAGGATATTTAGCCAATGGTATGCTGGGATGAAGTGTTTCAAAATTGTTTCATGAATATACTTAGACTGACTTATATTTGAATAAAGTGGTAATTGGCTCTAGATCAACTTTAAAGTTGCATTAGAGACACTAAGAAATACAGGCCCTTTGGGTCTCTTGTTCTGTGACTTCCCATTTTGTCTGACAGAAAGCTTAAATCCATTAGATATGCCGTACAGGTAGAATTATAAGATTTTGTTTGGTGAATAAAGATAGAGTTTGGATTTTGATCTCCACGATAACTATGACAGTTATTGACCTCATTCTCCGTGACCATGTCAGAATTATACACACTATATATATGCAAGTCACAGAATATTTTTCAAGATGTTCAATTTTTTTTGTGAGTGTATGTAAATATTAAAAAAAAATCTTTCCAATAGGTGGTGTGGTATCCTTCCGTAACAGGAAAATCATGCCTCGTATTCTACTGGTATCGGATGGTCATGTGACGGATGCCAGGATAATGGATGGGCCAGATGTTGCTCACCCCCATGGTATGAGTGAGGAAGAGGTAAGGCAGTTAAACATTTCATGTTGGTCACTCAACATTGCTCAATAAAGTCAAACTTTGACTCACCTTGTATGCATTTAGGTCAAAGGTCACTGAACGCTACATAAAATAATAGCATTTAATCAAATAAGAAGCTATAAAGTTAAAGTTTATATGTGTTAAAATTTGGCATGAAATATTATAAATGGATGTTTTAATATGAGGCCTCAGCTCAGCTCTTGTTTGGTTTCTTTACTTATATTTTTGAATTAAATAAACAACAGTTGTACCTACATTTTATTCATTGTGTTGTCAATCTTTCTGAGAATACATCCAGTCATTGCATTGCCTTCCATCTAATTTTCAAAATTCAATTTTCATCACAATAATCATTTAGATTTCCAAATTTGTAATCAATCTGAAATTAAAAAGTAAAACACCAATGCAAAAACAACCTGTTCATCGTAAAAGGCATCACCTGTAACTTAACTTAGTCAAAGGCATCACCTATAACTGTACTTAGTAAAAGACATCACCTATAACTGTACTTAGTAAAAGGCATCACCTGTAACTGTACTTTGTAAAAGGTAGCACCTGTAACTGTACCTAGTAAAAGGCATCACCTGTAACTGTACCTAGTAAAAGGCATCACCTGTGATTGTACTTAGTAAAAAGGCATCACCTGTAACTGTACATAGTAAAAGGCAGCACCTATAACTGTACCTAGTAAAAGGCATCACCTGTAACTGTACATAGTAAAAGGCATCACCTGTAACTGTACCTAATAAAAAGGCATCACCTGTAACTGTACCTAGTAAAAAGGCATCACCTGTAACTGTACATAGTAAAAGGCGGCACCTGTAACTGTACATAGTAAAAAGGCATCACCTGTAACTGTACTAAGTAAAATGCATCACCTGTAACTGTACTAAGTAAAAGGCATCACCTGTAACTGTACTTAGTAAAAGACATCACCTGTAACTGTACTTGATAAAAGGCATCACCTGTAACTGTACTTAGTAAAAGGCATCACCTGTAACTGTACTAAGTAAAAGGCACCACCTGTAACTTCTTAGTTAAAGGCATCACCTGTAACTGTACTTGATAAAAGGCATCACCTGTAACTATACTTAGTAAAAGGCATCACCTGTAACTTCTTAGTAAAAGACATCACCTGTAACTGTACTTAGTAAAAGGCATCACCTGTAACTGTACTTAGTAAAAGACATCACCTGTAACTGTACTAAGTAAAAGACATCACCTGTAACTGTACTTGATAAAAGACATCACCTATAACTGTACTTAGTAAAAGGCATCACCTGTAACTGTACTTTGTAAAAGGCATCACCTGTAACTGTACCTAGTAAAAGGCATCACCTGTAACTGTACTTAGTAAAAGGCATCACCTGTAACTGTACTAAGTAAAAGGCATCACCTGTAACTGTAAAAGACATCACCTGTAACTGTACTTGATAAAAGGCATTACATATAACTGTACTTAGTAAAAGGCATCACCTGTAACTGTACTTTGTAAAAGGCATCACCTGTAACTGTACCTAGTAAAAGGCATCACCTGTAACTGTACTTGATAAAAGGCATCACCTATAACTGTACTTAGTAAAAGGCATCACCTGTAACTGTACTTTGTAAAAGGCATCACCTGTAACTGTACCTAGTAAAAGGCATCACCTGTAATTGTACTTGATAAAAGGCATCACCTGTAACTGTACTTAGTAAAAGGCATCACCTGTAATTGTAAAAGACATCACCTGTAACTGTACTTAGTAAAAGGCATCACCTGTAACTGTACTAAGTAAAATGCATCACCTGTAACTGTACTTAGTACAAGGTATCACCTATAACTATACTTAGTAAAACGCATCACCTGTAACTGTACCTAGTTAAAGGCATCACCTGTAACTATACTTAGTAAAAGGCATCACCTGTAACTGTACTAAGTAAAAGGCGTCACCTGTAACTGTACTTAGTAAAAGGCATCACCTGTAACTGTACTAAGTAAAAGGCATCACCTGTAACTGTACTTAGTAAAAGGCGTCACCTGTAACTGTACTCAGTAAAAGGCATCACCTGTAACTGTACTTAGTAAAAGGCATCACTTGTAACTGCACTAAGTAAAAGGCATCATCTATAACTGTACTTAGTAAAAGACATCAGATGTAACTGTACCTAGTAAAAGGCATCATCTGTAACTATACCTAGTAAAAGGCATCACTTGTAACTGTACTTAGTAAAAGACATCAGATGTAACTGTACTTAGTAAAAGGCATCATTTGTAACTATACTTAGTAAAAGGCATCACCTGTAACTGTACTTAGTAAAATACATCAGATGTAACTGTACTTAGTAAAATACATCAGATGTAACTGTACCTAGTAAAAGGCATCACATATAACTGTACTTAGTAAAAGGCATCAGATGTAACTGTACCTAGTAAAAGACATCACCTGTAACTGTACTTAGTAACAGGCATCACATATAACTGTACTTAGTAAAAGGCATCAGATGTAACTGTACCTAGTAAAAGACATCACCTGTCACTGTACTTAGTAACAGGCATCACATATAACTGTACTTAGTAAAAGGCATCAGATGTAACTGTACCTAGTAAAAGACATCACCTGTCACTATTCTTTGTAAAAGGCATCAGATGTAACTGTACTTAGTAAAAGGCATCACCTGTAACTGTACTTAGTAAAAGGCATCACCTGTAACTGTACTTAGTAAAAGGCATCACCTTTAACTGTACTTAGAAAAAGGCATCAGATGTAACTGTACCTAGTAAAAGGCATCACCTATAACTATACTTAGTAAAAGGCATCACCTGTAACTGTACTAAGTAAAAGGCATCACCTGTAACTGTACTTAGTAAAAGGCATCACCTGTAACTGTACTAAGTAAAATGCATCACCTGTAACTGTACTAAGTAAAAGGCATCACCTGTAACTATACTTAGTAAAAGGCATCACCTGTAACCGTACCTTGTAAAAGGCATCACCTGTTACTATTCTTTGTAAAAGGCATCACCTGTAACTGTACTTAGTAAAAGGCATCACCTGTAAATGTACTTAGTAAAAGGCATCATATGTAACTGTACTTAGTAAAAAAGGCATCACCTGTAACTGTACTCAGTAAAAGGCATCACATGTAACTGTACTTAGTAAAAGGCATCACATATAACTGTTCTTAGTAAAAGGCATCCCATATAACTGTACTTAGTAAAAGGCATCACCTATAACTGTACTTAGTAAAAGACATCACCTGTAACTGTACTTAGTAAAAGATATCACTTGTAACTGTAAAAGCCATCACCTGTAACTGTACTTAGTAAAAGGTATCACATATAACTGTACTTGGTGAAAGGCATCACATATAACTGTACTTAGTAAAAGGCATTACATATAACCGTACTTAGTAAAAGGCATCACATATAACTGTACTTAGTAAAAGGCATCACCTGTAACTGTACTAAGTAAAAGGCATCACCTGTAACTATACTTAGTAAAAGGCATCACCTGTAACTGTACCTTGTAAAAGGCATCACCTGTTACTATTCTTTGTAAAAGGCATCACCTGTAACTGTACTTAGTAAAAGGCATCACCTGTAAATGTACTTAGTAAAAGGCATCATATGTAACTGTACTTAGTAAAAGGCATCACCTGTAACTGTACTAAGTAAAATGCATCACCTGTAACTGTACTTAGTACAAGGTATCACCTATAACTATACTTAGTAAAACGCATCACCTGTAACTGTACCTAGTTAAAGGCATCACCTGTAACTATACTTAGTAAAAGGCATCACCTGTAACTGTACTAAGTAAAAGGCGTCACCTGTAACTGTACTTAGTAAAAGGCATCACCTGTAACTGTGCTAAGTAAAAGGCATCACCTGTAACTGTACTTAGTAAAAGGCATCAGATGTAACTGTACCTAGTAAAAGACATCACCTGTCACTATTCTTTGTAAAAGGCATCAGATGTAACTGTACCTAGTAAAAGGCATCACCTGTAACTGTACTTAGTAACAGGCATCACATATAACTGTACTTAGTAAAAGGCATCAGATGTAACTGTACCTAGTAAAAGGACATCACCTGTCACTATTCTTTGTAAAAGGCATCAGATGTAACTGTACTTAGTAAAAGGCATCACCTGTAACTGTACTTAGTAAAAGGCATCACCTGTAACTGTACTTAGTAAAAGGCATCACCTGTAACTGTACTTAGTAAAAGGCATCAGATGTAACTGTACCTAGTAAAAGGCATCACCTGTAACTGTACTTAGTAAAAGGCATCACCTGTAACTGTACTAGTAAAAGGCATCACCTGTAACTGTACTTAGTAAAAGGCATCACCTGTAACTGTACTTAGTAAAAGGCATCACCTGTAACTGTACTTAGTAAAAGGCATCACCTGTAACTGTACTTAGTAAAAGGCATCACCTGTAACTGTACTAGTAAAAGGCATCACCTGTAACTGTACTTAGTAAAAGGTATCACCTGTAACTGTACTTAGTAAAACGCATCACCTGTAACTGTACTTAGTAAAAGGCATCACCTGTAACTGTACTTAGTAAAAGACATCACCTGTAACTGTACTTAGTAAAAGGCATCACCTGTAACTGTACTTAGTAAAAGGCATCACCTGTAACTGTACTTAGTAAAAGGCATCACCTGTAACTGTACTTAGTAAAAGGCATCACCTGTAACTGTACTAGTAAAAGGCATCACCTGTAACTGTACTTAGTAAAAGGCATCACCTATAACTGTACTTAGTAAAAGGCATCTGTACTTGGTGAAAGGCATCACATATAACTGTACTTAGTAAAAGGCATTACATATAACCGTACTTAGTAAAAGGCATCACATATAACTGTACTTAGTAAAAGGCATCACCTGTAACTGTACTAAGTAAAAGGCATCACCTGTAACTATACTTAGTAAAAGGCATCACCTGTAACTGTACCTTGTAAAAGGCATCACCTGTTACTATTCTTTGTAAAAGGCATCACCTGTAACTGTACTTAGTAAAAGGCATCACCTGTAAATGTACTTGGTAAAAGGCATCATATGTAACTGTACTTAGTAAAAAGGCATCACCTGTAACTGTACTCAGTAAAAGGCATCACATGTAACTGTACTTAGTAAAAGGCATCACATATAACTGTTCTTAGTAAAAGGCATCACCTATAACTGTACTTAGTAAAAGGCATCACCTATAACTGTACTTAGTAAAAGACATCACCTGTAACTGTACTTAGTAAAAGATATCACCTGTAACTGTAAAAGCCATCACCTGTAACTGTACTTAGTAAAAGGTATCACATATAACTGTACTTGGTGAAAGGCATCACATATAACTGTACTTAGTAAAAGGCATCACCTATAACTGTACTTAGTAAAAGACATCACCTGTAACTGTACTTAGTAAAAGATATCACCTGTAACTGTAAAAGCCATCACCTGTAACTGTACTTAGTAAAAGGTATCACATATAACTGTACTTGGTGAAAGGCATCACATATAACTGTACTTAGTAAAAGGCATTACATATAACTGTACTTAGTAAAAGGCATCACATATAACTGTACTTAGTAAAAGGCATCACCTGTAACTGTACTTAGTAAAAGGCATCACCTGTAACTGTACTAAGTAAAAGGCATCACCTGTAACTGTACTAAGTAAAAGGCATCACCTGTAACTGTAAAAAAGTAAAGTGTTTGGGGAAGTACATTGATTTGTGTGTTTATTGTTTTCATTGAAGGCAAAACAGCAGCTAGTAGAATTTTCAGATAGACTCAAAAATGAACATCGTAAGGTCACCTGCATACCTGTGGGTGTGGCTGATATGGTGAGTGGCATTAAGTTATTAACCTTGATGAGATGCTAACATTGCTACTATTATTATACAGGAATTACCACATGTACATACATATTCTTTTGGTCTTTTATTGAGCTTCTTCATTTATAATAAGCAAATTGGTGGTCATGCGGCCATCTTTGATGACCAGACCCACAAGTGTTTCTACTTAAACATAACTTATACAGATTTACATTAATTTTACAGTCATACTTTCATGTAATGAAATACAGAGCAGTTATAGAATAGATGTTTTTTAAGATTTTGACAGAGAAATTGATAACAGTCTTTGAAAATTGATATTTGGTGGAATTAAGCATAAGAAGTAATCAACAAGAAAAAGTAAACATAATCATTTAATTTTCAGAGTGTGCTGGAGAACTTGGCCAGCACAACAGGAGGTGAGGTAGCTAGTGTGGAGGAAGCAGGGAGACTTAGTAAACAATTCCTTTTGGATGTAAGTTAAACATTGGGAAACTTAGTAAACAGTTCCTTTTGGATGTAAGTTAAACATTGGGAGACTTATTAAACAGTTCCTTTTGGATGTAAGTTAAACATTGGGAGGCTTAGTCGACAGTTCCTTTTGTATGTAAGTTAAACATTGGGAGACTTAGTAAACAGTTCCTTTTGGATGTAAGTTAAACATTGGGAGACTTAGTAAACAGTTCCTTTTGGATGTAAGTTAAACATTGGGAGACTTAGTAAACAGTTCCTTTTGGATGTAAGTTAGACATTGGGAGGCTTAGTAAACAGTTCCTTTTGGATGTAAGTTAAACATTGGAAGACTTAGTAAACAGTTCCTTTTGGATGTAAGTTAAACATTCGGAGACTTAGTAAACAGTTCCTTTTGGATGTAAGTTAAACATTGGGAGGCTTAGTCGACAGTTCCTTTTGGATGTAAGTTAAACATTGGGAGACTTAGTAAACAGTTCCTTTTGGATGTAAGTTAAACTTTGGGAGACTTAGTAAACAGTTCCTTTTGGATGTAAGTTAAACATTGGGAGGCTTAGTCGACAGTTCCTTTTGGATGTAAGTTAAACATTGGAAGACTTAGTAAACAGTTCCTTTTGGATGTAAGTTAAACATTGGAAGACTTAGTAAACAGTTCCTTTTGTATGTAAGTTAAACATTGGGAGGCTTATTAAACAGTTCCTTTTGGATGTAAGTTAAACATTGGGAGACTTAATAAACAGTTCCTTTTAGATGTAAGTTTAACTTTAATTAGTTCACATGGATTGCTGTATTTGCATGCCATATCCTTCTGTAATAAGTCCGGGGGGTACATAGAGTTTGACTGAAATTTGGGATTTGCTTATTAAAGGACATTGAAATAAACCTTAATAAGCATGTATGCTGACAAGATCTAGACTTAATTATTATCAGTTAGTTATGGTAATATAAAGGAGGTATTCTCATTTTAAACTCAAGTCCCATATTACTGTATTGCTGCTCTAGGGAGTCTGGACTTCGTTTCTGGGTTATATCCTTGAAGCAGTGGAGATTTCCATTCCATAACCATATATAGCATTGTTCAAATTCAACAAGTAAAGCTATTAAAAAATTAAATGTGGACATTATTTTAACCCATCCAGGTGCGCAATACAGACCCTCTGGGCCTCTTGTTTGCATTTGATATGTATTTATTGACATGATCATTATCCATGTAGGAGGGAACTTGTATACCTTCTTAGGTACAAAAAGGGCTGGTCATGGAATAAGAAATCATGAACATTATCTGTTTTAGCTGACTAACAAAAATTAGATATAACTATAAAAATGTTTTCTGATATTTCAGTGTGACTGATATTATTGTGAGACAAAACTATAATAAAATCTGTGTCCTGGTATTTCAGTAAGACAGAACTATAATAAAACATGTGTCCTGGCATTTCAGTGAGAGAACTATAATGAAATATGTGTCCTGGCATTTCAGTGGGAGAGAACTATAATAAAACCTGTGTCCTGATATTTCATGGAGAGAGAACTACCGTATAGCGGGAAATTTTAGCGGGGCTTTAATTTGGCGATTTGGCGGGTCCGTATAAAGATCGCCAAAATTTAACCCGTCAAATTTTAACACCGCCAAATAAAAAGACGCGAAAATTCCAATTTCTCCAATAGTTTCAGTTC